>NC_090269.1:127602011-127807011 GCF_040414725.1 Anabrus simplex
ATACAAACTGATATTAGGGAAGAAATATTAAGCGAAGAAAATCTTTCAGTAAATTTCCGAAGAACTGAAATCATTTTATGCATTGTTTTTTCGTCTTACAGTTCCTTGCTAGCTTTATATAGAAATTGAGACATTAAAGCATATAAATTAGGTCTATACGAATATCAAGCTAATATATTACAATACTGAATTTTATACTGTTATGCAAGTTATTGTATGAGACATTATGATAGAAGACTCAATGTCGTGTGATTTGTGAAGTACGGGAAGTCTGGCGAAATGTTTAAAATTAAAATCTAGAATGACGTATGTTTCAGGTGCCCATGGATAACGTCAAAATATAATGTTGGAATAAAACAGAATATTATTACATATTCGTTTATTTTAGAAGCCACATGACTTCTGGACATTTCTGGAGCAGTTTAAAATAGAAGAGTTTTACGTTTATTACCTAACAGTTTCTGGCAACGAGGTTTCTACCATTCCTGCAGTCTTTACTATTTTTGAGTAACGCTGTTTCCAAACCGACCGATTCAAATAGCCAGTTCGAAATTACAAGGGGATGAATGTGATTCCCTCGTATATCGACGCTCCGAGAAGAATCGATTAACAATAAATTTGTGTTCCGAGTTCCGACTGCGGTCATATGTTCAGTTCCTTCGTCGGATTGGGAGGTCACCATCTTACAAAACTACCGGGAAGTCACATGGCCCGAGATAAAACAGAGGATAGGCCTACATCATTTGTTGAATGTAACAGCATTAAAAGCACTTTGTAAGATGCAATGTTCAAACAACAATATGATATCGTTCTGCGACACTCTGAAAGCAGATTAATACCCGAGTGCAAAGCCGATCGGGTATAAAGCCCTCCACTCTGAACCGCACACTGGCGATGTTATGCATAGTGGCTTATCAAGAGATGGCTTTAGTTCATTATCATAAACATATCTATAGTTATCTATAGTTATCAGAGCATTTTGCACATCGTATAAAGGAAAGCATTTCTGAAGGTCATTCATCCATCCATTATCTAAAGGCTAAGCTTTGTCGCTGCAGCCACATCCCAGCAGTCCTTTTCATCGTGACATAGGAAGCAAAACCCAGCTGAGTGTTTATGTTGCTAAGGTATGAGAGACCCGATCTTTCTTTCGACTTCTTTCCTAGGACTTTTCCTTCGAAAGCGTCATGTCGTAAGACGTGTCCAAGAAATTTATCTTTCCTCTGCTCCATTGAATAAATGAAGGTCCGTTTCTCATTAACGTTATTCAAGATTCGGATATTAGTCTTCTTGTCTTCTTTTCTGTAAAACTTGTCCCTGTCAGTCTTCTCCAGATCCATATTTCAGCATCTTCTAGTCTCGATTGTGCTTGTTTTCATAAATACCAGGTCTCACAACTGGAAGTTAGCACACCCCAAATAAAGGTTTTAACAAATTTGTTCTTGATTTCAATTTCTATGTGCTTATTTAACAATAGATTTTTCCTGCCTTGAAACACTTGTTTTGCCATTGCAAGTCTTCTCCTGACTTCTGTCAGCTACTGATTATCATTGGTAATAACACTACTCAGATAACAATTTTTTAACCTGATCTATTTTTGCACAGCCATTTTCAATTCAGTCTTCTTCTTTTGAACGACCATTTTCGTTTTCTTTGTGTTTATTTTTTGCCTGAACTTCTCTAAAGTGTTGTTTAGTATACCGAGCATCCTAGTCATTTTCTGACCGGGCAAGTTGGCCTTGCGGTTAGGGGCGCTCAGCTGTGATCTAGCATCCGGTAAATAGTGGGTTCGAACCCCACTGTCGACAGCCCTGAAGATGGTTTTCCGTGGTTTCCCATTTTCACACCAGGCAAATGCTGTGGCTGTACCTTTATTAAGGCCACGGCCGCTTCCTTCCCATTCCTAGGCCTTCCCTGTCCCATCGTCACCATAAGACCTATCTGTGTCGGTGCGACCTAAAACAACAGCGAAAAAAAGTCATTTTGTGCTCTGAATCAGCTATCATCTGCAAAGCGAATACCATGAATTTGTTTAACATTAAAACGCATCCCTTTGTTTTTTTCTTTTACTGTTCTACTAGCGAATTCTATGAAAATATTAAACACATAAGGCGATAAGGGACAGCCCTGCCGCACTCCTCTTCTTGCTTCTCTTGTCATTCCATTGATGTTTATTTCTGTGCTTTGGGCTTTATAAAGGTTAAAAAGCAAACATCTTCCCTTCCAATCAAAACCCAACGTTCTCTGAGTTTGAAACAATAACTTCCAGTCAACGTTGTCGAATGCTTTCTCTAAATAAAGTAACGAATAAGTTCCTTTCTCAGTATATGCTTAAGCAAGCATCTTCTACTTGATATGGTTGTACGCTGTGCTATGTCAGGAACTTCTTTTGTCCTTTATTACAAGTCATGATAATGGGATATTCCCCATGAACATCCCGCGGTTATTGCTCAGTGAAGTTATTTCGCCTCCAGCCGCTCTTTTCACTTGTTAAGACTCTTGAGAGTCATAAAGATGTCCTGCCATTTCTCTCCCACGCCGCGAGACAAGAGTGACAAATATTTTTATTGATCACTCCGCCCGCAATAAATAACTTCGTGCACACTGTACTTATAAAGCCGTCATGTACCGAGGCTTAAAACTGAAAATAAACTACTGGCGAAGTGTTTGGGAAACGCATGTGCTTTCTAGTGTGTTAAGTGCTTATTGATTGAAGATAATTTAACTCCTCTTACGTGCAGATAAACAGGTCAAAACGGGTTATGTAGTATACTAGCAGAATTTTGAGGACAAGATGAAGTGAACAAGGAAAATATTATACCCTACTTTTACCAACTACGTAACACAATAGGTTATGTCCGATCTTCTGTAGGAATAAATATCTACAAATTTTGGAGTACAAGATCAGAATGCCGAAACAAGTATGGATTTCTCCCCGATGTTTTATTTATTTATTTACTTATTTATTTATTTATTTATTTATTTATTTATTTATTTATTTATTTATTTATTTATTTATTTATTTATTTATTTATTTATTTATTTATGAATATATCCATAACAGGGTATATCACCAATTACAATGGGTGGTACAAAGTACATCCAACATATAAATGGTACCGATATATATACAAAAAATATATAAAGATAAAAAACCAGGACTTCCATGACTACATTAAGAATAATTTTAACATATTTTCAATAAAACATACAAACATATCAAAATTAAAGGAGAAGGAAAACAAATTAGCAGAGAAAAAGGAAAATAATCATAATAATAGTAAATACACAAACACATATACAGTGGCAAAAGTAATAGTGGCATTACATATGTCATATTTCAGAGCTGAATTCATTTCCTCCAATGAATTATTCATTTTGATGTAAATATTGTTTTAACATTGTTGAAATTATATGAAATTGTATGATTCTGAAGATTTTCTATTATATACTCCACACATTTTTACAATTGGTGAATTGTTATGAGGAGAGGTGCTTGAGAAGGGGCAGTAAAATATTCGTCTGGGCCGATGACCTTCAAAGTTAGGCTCCTTTAAACAACAGGCATCATCATCATCATCATCAAAATGTTTGTCTCAAACGTAGAGTTACCCTCTCTATACTGATGTTGATTCTTTTAAGAAACTCTTGGTTATCTAATATTCCATTAACTGTCTCGTAAAGAAATATCTGTTGAGCTAATGTTCTAGTGTACTGAGTTGCATTAAGCCAAAAGTCATTTAGCAGAGTTCTATAAGAAACTCTATAATGATATGATGACAGAAGTACAGAAGCCATAACTTGCAGTGGTATCTCATTTGAGTTAATCTCTTCAGTCCTGCCGTTGTCTACCTGGAGATATATTTGTGCATACGTTTGAAAGGACTAAAGGTGGCAAAAGAACGTTGAATATGGCATTTATAAATTTTTATTTACATGTTTTGTGGGAAGGCGAGTATGTAGCATATAGACCTATGTTACATAGGGAATTGTGGAAGTCAAATCACAGAGGGGGAATATAAAGTCCAGTATCAAATTAAACAAATTAAATTAATAAAATTAAATTAATTAAACAAATTAAACTGCATTTAGAAATACAATTTCAGTAAAACAAAAAAATTAAACTCAGTTAAATCATTTTCCATAGCTTTACAGCGTGTCTTTCAAATCGTTAAATGTGATGCACTGTATGTCTTCGTCTTTTTTAATTTTGTTGGTATGAAATTACTCGAAACAATTGCGATCAGAAGTCAAGCAAAAGCACACTCTACAATAACTAAATCGAACAAACATAAAGACCTTACAACCTTCAAACATGCACCGTGACCTGCTCATCTCCCCTGAATAGATACACTCTGGACAATATTTGGCACAATGGCAGAGGCACTCATCCCCTCTTTGTTGTGTGGCCATAGTTCTCTCCGCCTTCTTCATTTCTAACATCAGAATTATTGTCCGACTCTTTGGCTGAATGGTCAGCGTACTGGCCTTCGGTTCAGAGGGTCACGGGTTCGATTCCCGGCCGGGTCGGGGATTTTAACCTTCATTGGTTAATTCCAATGGCCTGGGGATGTTGGGGACAGCACAAACACCCAGTCCCCGAGTTTGTGCTGTCCCCAACATCCCTGCAACTCACACACCATACATAACACTATCCTCCACCACAATAACACGCAGTTACCTACACATGGCAGATGCCGCCCACCCTCATCGGAGGATCTGCCTTACAAGGGCTGCACTCGGCTAGAAATAGCCACACGAAATTGCTTGGTTTAGTTCCTTTCCCCAATAACTTCTCAGATATTACCTGCTTCAACATGAAATAAGAGAAAAGGTTTTTCCTCAGCTAGTCATTTATAGTGCTGCTTGCCGGTGCTCTATCAACGCAGCAGCAACGACGACATCAACGAAATGGTTGATTACTGTCTTTGGCTCCTTCTTGGATACTCTCCAGACACACTGTCGAGAAGATCCACGCCTCCCATGCATCTGTTATACTCTGGCACAAGTTTATGACGTAGTTCCTGCACATAAATCTTGTTTTTCTTCGACCATCTTCTGCACTGGTCAAACGGTTGAATTCCACAAAGTACACTTGTTTGATGTCAAATCAGTCTAACAAATTGATCTTGAGTTTCCTTTCTCTTCTCATTTCACCGTAATTTCTGAAACGAATAAAATCAAAAACCACACCTCACGGCGCAACAGCCCTGAAGGGCCATGCCCTAACAAGTGACCGCTGCCTACCCCGAAGGCCTACACATTACGAGGTGTCATCTGGTCAGCACGACGAATCCTCTCGGCCGTTATTCTTGGTTTTCTTGACCGGGGCCGCTATCTTACATCGGTCAATCTTCTACTGCGAGGTACTCAGCCCGGCATTTAAACCCAGGTTCAATAAAATTATTAATAGCTTATTTCATGTGCTTTTCCCCTAACATAAAATTCTGTTCAGGAGTTTTCTGGCTGGTGATGCGTGTTCACACATACATACAGATGATTCTCATTTCATTTAAATATTATTATTTTTATTACTTTTTTCGCTATTGGTTTTACGTCGCACCGACACAGATAGGTCTAATGGCGGCGATGGGATAGGAAATGGCTAGGAGTTGGAAGGAAGCGGCCGTGGTCTTAATTAAGGTACAGCCCCAGCATTTGTCTGGTGTGAAAATGGGAAACCACGGAAAACCATCTTCAGGGCTGCCGACAGTGGGGCTCGAACCCACTATCTTTCGGATGCAAGCTCACAGCCGCGCGCCTCTAACCGCACGGCCAAACTCGTCCGAGTTTTATTCCTTTTTACATCGTTATGCCCTAAATTAGGAATTCGATTGAACTAGCTTAGCTGACATGTTGGCCTTCTCCTCCTCCCAACATTTCTTCACTTTCTCGCTGAGCTGCTTCCTTCGTTCTTCCGTCCAAGTTATAGTGGCTCTGGTGTTGGGTTTGTCTTCAAACTGGTGATTGTAGATTCTGCTTCTGAATCTTCATCTGTCCTGTACAATGTCTTCCGAGATGTTGATTTCCTGGAGATCTGTTTCATTTTCACGAAGCCAGCTGTTCTTGTTTTTAGATGAAAGGGACAGGTTAAGAATGATTTTAATTAGTCGGTTACTGTTCATTCTGATAATGTTTCCATAACATTGCAATCGTTTTTTTTTCGGAAAAATGTGAGGAGTTTTCCAAAATGAGATGATTTTTCCTCCATATTCCCTCTATATAAACTGGGACAAAACATTTTCTTCAAATTTTCCGTTCCTGTTACTCTATGTCTTTGGTTAGAGAACCACCACCAATGATTAAGTTTTATTATTATCATTATCATTTCTCCTTTAGTACTTTCTACAGACCACGTGGTAATTTCAATGCTTCATTCCTTGCTGTTCTTTCTTCTTCCTCTTTCATAACTCCTTCATCTTCTCACTAACCTCCACTTTTGAACCTATTTTATTTCCCTTCCGACTTTGGAATCCTTCCAATTTAAATAATTTATTTCTAATAATCTCTCTCTCTCTATCATTCTGTTGCTTCTTCTTTCCTTGTATTGTTTCTTTCCACATCTTTCTTCAATTCATTAATCAAGATTGTTGTTTACTTCTTGTTCCAAAGATATTTGAAGATCTGTTTGATTAGCCTGTTGTCATCTATTGTGCATAAATTTCCAAAAGCTATCAATCGCCTCTTGCACACTGTTTCCGTTATGTTTTCTATGTTCCAATCTAGTTCGTCATTACGTCTTGATTTCCAGAGTTTTGTAGGTCCTATCGGACCTAATATTTTCCGAATAATTCTTCTTTCTTTACTTGTAATTTATTCAACTTTCAATTCAGTACTGGACATTCATTCACGAATATCCATTCCAGTTTGACTACTGTGCAGTAGTGCCGTATATTGAGGTTTTTAGATAAACACTTTTAGTTTTAGATATTCCTAGTTATACCGTATGCTCTTTCCACCTTGTCTATCTTTTCTTCTACAGCGTGTTTACTTAACGGTTTTCTTGAATTGTTTTTCCCAAATATCTGAATTTAGTTACCTTCCTTATTTGACCAATTTCTTTTATTAGATATTCTGAGGCATTTTTATATTTGTCATCAATTTGTTTTTCTTCTACAGGAATTCTTAAACCTGTTCTGTTTGTTATCTATTCCAAGAGACTGACTTGTATTTCTGCATTTGTCAGATTTTCTGAAAGTATGGTCAAGTCATCTGCAAATGCTTGACAATTTATTTTTAACACCTCCGTTCTTTCTTCCCAATGTTATTGGTGATAGTTTGTGTTCTTTCTGGTTTTAATTCAAAATGTTTACTATTTTCTCCAGGATGCAGTTGAAGAAGAGTGGAGATAAACCATCACCTTGCCTTACACCTGCATTTATTCACAATGGTTTGGATAATTTACCCATACTTTTTATATGGTATCTGAGAGGGTTTCACGGATTACGTTTGGCTATTTGGTTTTAACTCCGTATTCTCGGATTATTTTATCTAGAGCTTCCCTGTCAACAGCGTCAAAAGCCCTTTAAAAATCTATAAAATATTATTTTTATTATGTCTTTGGAGTTCATTAATCTATGACAGTGTATGGACATCAGGTTGAAAATTTGTTCTGAGTATGATCTTCCCTTTCACCAACCGAGCTGGCCGTGCGGTTAGGGCGTGCAGCTGTGAGCTTGCATTTCGGAGATAATGGGTTCGAACTCCACTATCAGCAGCCATGAAGATGGTTTTACGTGGCATCCAATTTCTATTTTGATTTACGTCGCACCGACACAGATAGGTCTTATAGCGACGATGGGAAGGGAAAGGCCTAGGAATGGGAAGGAAGCGGCCGTGGCCTTAATTAAGGCACAGCCTTTGCCTGGTGTGAAAATGGGAAACCACGGAAAACCATCTTCAAGGCTGCCGACAGTGGAATTCGAACCCACTATCTTCCGGATTCGAGCTCACAGCTGCGCACGCCTAACCGCACGGCCAACTCGCCCGGTGCTTCCAATTTCCACACCAGCTAAATGCCAAGGCTGTACCTTATTATAAGATCACGGCCGCTTTCTTCCCACTTCTGGCCCTTCCGTATCCCATCGTCGCCCTAAGTCCTGTGTCGGTACGACGTAGACCAACTGTAAGTGATCTTCCCTTTCTAAATCCACTTTGTGATTCACCCATAATTCACCCATATTATTATTATATTTGAAAATAATGACAATACCGACGGCAGATGCATCTTAAGAGGCAGAAAAGTGGCAGAATTTTGCCTAGAAAAGTGTTTTGTTACTAACGTTCAACAAATCAACTATATTGGATCTGTATGTCTGTTAGGTCATCAGCCCAGAGGCTGGTTGGATCCTCAAATAGTACCACCAAAGATTTTGCGGTTATAAGGAAACCGCAAAAACCAATGGCAGCACCAAAATGAGGCGTACTAGGCAAGACGAGGAGTGAGGTAGTTTGCCATTGCTTTCCTCACTGGGTCAGAAAGTGCTATTGCAGCACGACTGACCCTATGAGCAACACCTTTCATAACACTTAGTCGTGCTCTGAATGTCATTACTCAGCACCACCCATACCCCAGCAGCTTCCATATTGTCACAGCCATGGATGAGACTAGGACTTTAGTGGAAGCTACACTTTACTCTGGCCTGTGCCAAGAGATGGATACAAAAGTACTGTATCCATCAAGAAATGGCAGCAATCACATTTAAACATCCTTAAGTGTCAGTGGACTGTCGAGGTATTCGATGCCACAAGCTTGAATATTGCGTCAGGTGACTAATCAAATACATTATCTTGGTACTTAGAATAATATGTAATGATTATTCAAAAGACAAATATATCATTTAAGGTTGGGAAGGATATATTCTGTAATAATATGTCGAAATATAATTCTTGCACATCGTTATTTACTAAAAATTCCACAGTACATTGTACGATATTCGAGACGTGTTCAGTAAGCTTTGAACATACAGTACATTCGTACATTTTAGTTTATTTCCTACAGGAACGTATCGCCACAAATGCTGTGCTGTACTTTAAATGTGACGTTAAAGGTCAGCTTCCGGCTAAACCGATTCGATTAGCTGGGAGTGTCTCCAGGGACATCCTCCTCCTGCCTCTACCCATCGTCCAGGCCAGGGCTCCAGTTAATTGTACTTGGCCTGAACACTTGGGATTTATAATGGTGCCTCGTCTTGATGAAGGATCACGCAGCTCAATCGTTATTTCGTCACTATTTTACGTTTTGACTCAATGGATCTTCCACTGATTTTCATAATTATTATCTGACAATCTCATTATTCAAGATTTATTTATTTAGCGTGTGGTAATACAAGGGTATATAGAAATTAAGTGCATAATAGAATAAATATGTTTGTGAAATATCAAGATCGGAATATCAGTTACAAATCCAAATATTGATTGAAAATCCACTGGACGGCTTCGTTGGCCGTGAGAAGAAAATCTGTTAAGGGGAGACCCCGCTAAATTTTTTAGCCAAAATTATCCAAAAATCAAAATTAATGTGTTTGCCCCAAAAGTTACCGAATTCCTTGGGGAATGTGGTGGTAAAGTTTTTTCGAGTACGGTTATTTTTAAATGTCCATTTAAGGTGGTTAAAAATCCATCTGAAATGCTTCTTTTTTTTGCTATTTGCTTTACGTCGAACCGACACAGATAGGTCTTATGGCGACGATGGGAGAGGAAAAGCTTAGGAGAGGGAAGGAAGCAGCCGTGGCCTTAATTAAGGTACGGCCCCAGCATTTGCCTGGTGTGAAAATGGGAAACCACGGAAAACCATCTTCAAGGCTGCCGACAGTAGGGTTGGAACCCACCATCTCCCGGATGCAAGCTCACAGCTGGGTGACCCTAATCGCACGGCCAACTCGCCAGGTCCTCTGAAATGCCACGCCCACTTTCTCAATGAATAGCTTTGTAATTCCACTGTATATCATATTTCCCCTTTTGAATTTCTGGCGATTTCTGGCGAACTGGTCCGTTTGCCATTGGTGGGCAGTTTTCATAGTTGCATAAGTGGAGGAACATTAGAATTAGTCAAATTAACCCCTTCCCTGTTATGGATAACAAAAAATCATGTCTATCACAAAGTGACCATTTTATGTGCCTTGAATTTTTGTTCACATTTGCTGAGGAATATTTCGATCTCCAAAGTTCAGCTAGGGTTCAGTGTATTGATGATGATGATGATGATGCTTGTTGTTTTAAGGGGCCTAACATCGAAGGTCATCGGCCCCGGTTCAGTGTATTAGATTTACCAATAATACCTTGACACTCACTTATGAAGTGGCTTACCATAATGGAATATACAAACAATGTTTAATCATTACTGATCTAATCATCAACATCCAAAGACCGCATATTACTGCTAGGGGTATGTACTTTTATATGTAAGGGCTTAAGTAGAGTAGAATGATAAAGAAGGACCAAGGAAGGAGAACTATATGGTGCTGGGGATTCTGATGATTTTATACAAAATGAGCTTTCTTCCCAAAATTTTATTTTTCAGTATTCAAAATTTTGTAAGTGCAACAGTTTTTCCCTGATTGCTTTCAAACGTGGTATGCCTATAGTGCCATATGAGATGCAGAGAAAATTGGTATCCATTTTGAAAAATAACAATATCCGACATATCCTGAGTCAAATATGAAAATTTGAGAATTTCTGAAAAGAATTCCAAAGGGTTAGAGAAAAAATATTCTAATAACATCAATAATGTAATTTTTGAAATGCCAATAATTATTAGCGTAACCCTAAGAACTATCCCAAAAATGTTTCAAGGTAAAAACTCAAAAATTGTATGCATGATTTTTTTTAATTTCTCACTGATTTTCATAAAATATGTTATATATCCGGACCTATATTGTCAAAATATTCCAAATTGTATCATTTGTCGGTGAGTGTTACAAAAATGAACATTTTAAAATCGGAATCATGTATATACAACACATGCTATGATTGTTTTAAATATTTATTTTGGCAACATATGTGAACTCTCAAAATATTGTGGATATCAGATGAAAATTCCAAGAGTTACAAAACTCAGTAGGGTCCCCGCTTAAGGTGCCCTGACCGAGCTCGATAGCTGCAGTCGCTTAAGTGCGGCCAGTATCCAGTAATCGGGAGATAATGTGTTCGAATCTCACTGTCGGCAGCCCTGAAGATGGTTTTCAGTGGTTTCCCATTTTCACACCAGGAAAATGCCGGGGCTGCACCTTAATTAAGGCCACGGCCGCTTCCTTCCAATTCCTAGGCCTTTCCTATCCCATCGTCGCCATAAAACATATCTGTGTCGGTGCGACGTAAAGCAAGTAGCAAAAAAAAAAGTGCCCTGGAGAGCTCAAAATGGCACTCAGTATGTTGAACTGTCTGTATTTACTCACCACAGTCACACTTCGATGAAGTCCGCCATCCCCATTCGGTGAGGGTAGCACCACATCTGCCTTGATCAGTCCTTGTTCGAGTGGCTAGTCTCTACTGACGTCTGAGAAAGGTGGAACACAGCTGTCTGAATTCATGGGGTTTTGAACAAATTCATGGTGTAACACGGAAGAATATCCCTTTCATTGACGTTTCCAGGCATCTGAGATGTTGGAAAAGCTCCGAAGAAGATTGTCTACCGAGCGTCACGATGGTTACGGAGATTTCAGTTGCTTTCTTGTAGTTCTTAATGTATCTGCGTTGATTGGTAAGGATTATTACAATTTTTCTCCATGTCTTCAATTCTGTTCTGTTTAGTGATGGTAGTGATATGTTCCTTAAGACAGATAGCCAGTGCGTGTTGGCAGGACGAATACAACCAGTAATGAGGAGCATTGGCTGATTTAATTGGGTATCTATTATTTTGGTATGAGCTCTGTTTGTCCAGGTTGAGGAGCAGTATTCAGTAACAGAATAACGAAGGGCTAGAGCATTTGGTCTAAGGACGGAAGCACTAAATCCCCAGGATTATTGAAAGTGAGTTATTGCTATATGTATCATATATGAGAATAAATCTTATTGCTGATTGCTTCCAGGCCTCAAAATGGCTTAGGAACTCAACTTTGTGTAGTTGTGGGTGTGGATAATGTATGATAAGTGCCAATGTAGTGTTTCTGGTTATGAATTGACGTAGAATACATCCGTATTTTCGGAAACATTCGGGTCGGTGAGTGTTACACAAAAGAAACATTTTAAAATCGGAATCATTTACAGTATATACAACACATGCGATGATTGTTTCAAATATCTGTTTGTGAAGAGATTGAAGAGATGTGTGTAAGGGAAAGTGAGTGATATCTGTATAACGTCATCGGGTGATTCTATTGAACCACCGCCTTGAATTTTGAAATCGCCGTGTCATGCGGTTAACAATTAGTGCAGCTCTGGACTCTGGTGAGGTGAGGTGTCGCTTGATTCGTCTCAGTAAGTTCTACAAGAAAGAGTGGCAGATAGTATACTTTGAGAAAATTGTGGTGCGAAGAAATAAGGATCTTCATTTTGCAAAATGTCGCAACATGTTGATAATAAATGGCTTCAAAACTGTCCAAAGTGCATTTGAGAGGATAGAGTAGATTGTCAGAATTCCAGTGCGGAGCTTTAAAAGTCTTACCGGGAACATCTAAAAGTTAAAGCACCCGAACATTGTTAAGTGTGTTCCGCGATAGACTCCACAAAGTGTCAATCATATTTATTTTATTTTATTTATTTTAGTCTTGTTTTGTATGGCGTGGCTCAGGATATACAGCCTCCTATTATGCCCAACCATAAATAGTCTGTTTAATTTGTGTTGAATCTACAAGTAGTATAATGGGAGAGTTCAGGCGCCTCCTCCTCCTCCCGCGGCGCGGGAAATTTGAATTCTGGCGGGGAATTTGAATTTTGGCGGGAGATTTGAATTTTGGCGGGAGATTTGAATTTGTAAACAAAGCCACGTGCTTTTTGACAGCTGTCATCGACAACAACGCATCGCTAACCTCACTGCTGCCATCTTGACGGGCCTAAACCTCAGTAGTGCCAACTTAACCTAACTAACGTGAGGTAAACAAAGCCACGTGTTTTTTGACAGCCACGTGCTTTTTGACAGACAACAACGCATCGCTAACCTCAGTACTGCCATCTTGACGGGCCTAAACCTCAGTAGTGCCAACTTAACCTAACTAGCGCGAGGTAAACAAAGCCACGTGCTTTTTGACAGCCACGTGCTTTTTTGACAGCTGTCACTTAACCTAACTAGTGCGAGGTAAACAAAGCCACGTGTTTTTCGACAGCCACGTGCTTTTTGACAGACAACAACGCATCGCTAACCTCAGTACTGCCATCTTGACAGGCCTAAACCTTAGTGGTACCAACTTAAGCTAACTAGCGCGTGGTAAACAAAGCTACGTGCTTTTTTGACAGCTGTCATCCGCCATCTTTAAACTACAGAGCACTGTGCTGCCCTCCTTAGATGTAAAATTCGTCACCTGTCATCGGCAGTGCTGCCATCTTGGCGGGCCTAAACCTTAGTGCTACCAACTTAACCTCACTAGCGTGAGATAAACAAATCCACGTGCAGCTGTCATCCGCCATCTTTAATCACAGTGCTGCTCTCTTTAGCTACTTACCTTTGAAATGTGGTGGCGGATAATTTGAAAAATGCTTTTTGACAGCAGCCATCTTTGAGCACCGTGCTGCCTTCTTTAGCTACTTACCTTTGAAATGTGGTGGCGGTAAATTCCACGTGCTTTACAAACCTATATGCTTTTCTGACAGCTGTCATCCGCCATCTTTAATCCAGAGAGAACAGTGCTGCCCGGTGGCGGCAAATTCCACGTGCTCTTGTTTAGTAAACAAAGCCACGTGCAGCTGTCATCCGCCATCTTTAATCAACAGAGCACCGTGCTGCGGGCAATTTCGTCAGTTGTCATCCGCCATCTTTAATCTACAGAACACCGTGCTGCCCTCTTTATGGCTACTACCTTAAGCACGTAGTAGCGGGCAATTTGAAAAGTTCTGTTAGCTATCATCCGCCATCTTTGAGCACCGTGCTGCGGTTTTTATAACTAGATGTACCGGTACCGGCACATAGCCTACTCCTACTGAAGAAGCCTGCACAAGGCTTATTACCTCCATCCGACAGATGAATCACCATCAACGTCTTGTACTAACATGTTGTACAGTGTTCGGTTCTACTTGTTTAGTGATCTGAACACATCAATCAATGTTCTGATTACATGTTGTATCGAGTGCAGTGTTCAATTCTAGTCTTGTTATGTTTCAATCTGATCTTCTTAGAACAAAGGTATCCCCTAACATGTTGTACAGTGTTCGGTTCTACTTGTTTAGTGATCTGAACACATCAATCAATGTTCTGATTACATGTTGTATCGAGTGCTGTGTTCAATTCTAGTCTTATGTTTCAATCTGATCTTCTTAGAACAAAGGTATCCCCTAACATGTTGTACAGTGTTCGGTTCTACTTGTTTAGTGATCTGAACACATCAATCATTGCTCTGATCACATGTAACGACATCGAGTGCAGTGTTCAATTCTAGTCTTGTTATGTTTCAATCTGATCTTCTTAGAACAAAGGTATCCCCTAACATGTTGTACAGCGTTCGATTCTACTTATGTAGTGTTCTGAACACACCAGACAATGTTTTAATCACATGTTGTATCGAGTACAGTGTTCGATTCTACTTATTTTGTGTTCTGAACACATCAATCAATGTTCTGATCACATGTTGTATTGAGTACTGGCTGTCTCATAAGGAGCTATGTATAGCCGCCATCTTGCATGCGCCATCTTGCGCAAGCATCCTTAGGGCGTCTCTAGCCAAGGATCCTTAAGCCGCCTCATAAGAGCAACCACCATCTCGCGCAAGCATCCCTAGGGTGTCTCATAAGGAGCCTTGTATAACCGCCATCTTGCGTAAGCATCCCAAGGGCGTCTATGTATAGCGATCATCTTGCATAAGAACCTTTAAGGAGTCATGTATAGCCACCATCTTGTGCAATTAGCGTCGAGAGATGGCTGCTGTAGAATTTTTCTTTTTTAAATTAACCACCACCATTTTTCAACTAAAGAGTGTAGCACTGAGGTTTGCGATGTAAGATGGCGGATGACAGCTGCGCGTGAGTTTGTAAAGCACGTGGAATTTGCCGCCACCACATAGATGGCAGCACGGTGCTCAAAGATGGCGGATGACAGCTAACAGAACTTTTCAAATTACCCGCTACTACAGAGAGCAGCACGGTGCTCTGTTCATTAAAAGATGGCGGATGACAGCTAACGAAATTGCCCCGCATGAGGGCAGCACGGTGCACTGTTCATTAAAGATGTCGGATGACAGCTAACGAAATTGCCCGCAGCATAGTGCTCTGTTGGTTAAAGATGGCGGGTGACAGCTGTCAAAAGAGCATGTGGCTTTGTTTCCAAACAAGAGCACGTGGAATTTGCCGCCACCGGGCAGCACTGTACTCTGTTGCTTAAAGATGGCGGATGATGGCTGTCAAAAAAAGCGCGTGGGTTTGTAAAGCATGTAGAATTTGCCGCCACCACTTAGAGGGTAGCACGGTGCTCAAAGATAGTTGCTGTCAAAAAGCATTTTTTCAAATTATCCGCCGCCACATTTCAGCTAAAGATGGCAGCACGGTGCTCAAAGATGGCGGATGATAGCTAACAGAACTTTTCAAATTGCCCGCTACTACGTGCTTAAGGTAGTAGCCATAAAGAGGGCAGCACGGTGCTCTGTTGATTAAAGATGGCGGATGACAGCTGCACGTGGCTTTGTTTACTAAACAAGAGCACGTGGAATTTGCCGCCACCGGGCAGCACTGTGATTAAAGATGGCGGATGACAGCTGTCAGAAAAGCATATAGGTTTGTAAAGCACGTCGAATTTACCGCCACCACATTTCAAAGGTAAGTAGCTAAAGAGGGCAGCACGGTGCTCAAAGATGGCTGCTGTCAAAAAGCATTTTTCAAATTATCCGCCACCACATTTCAAAGGTAAGTAGCTAAAGAGAGCAGCACTGTGATTAAAGATGGCGGATGACAGCTGCACGTGGATTTGTTTATCTCACGCTAGTGAGGTTAAGTTGGTAGCACTAAGGTTTAGGCCCGCCAAGATGGCAGCACTGCCGATGACAGGTGACGAATTTTACATCTAAAGAGGGCAGCACAGTGCTCTGTAGTTTAAAGATGGCGGATGACAGCTGTCAAAAAAGCACGTGGCTTCGTTTACCACGCGCTAGTTAGCTTAAGTTGGTACCACTAAGGTTTAGGCCTGTCAAGATGGCAGTACTGAGGTTAGCGATGCGTTGTTGTCTGTCAAAAAGCACGTGGCTGTCGAAAAACACGTGGCTTTGTTTACCTCGCACTAGTTAGGTTAAGTGACAGCTGTCAAAAAAGCACGTGGCTGTCAAAAAGCACGTGGCTTTGTTTACCTCGCGCTAGTTAGGTTAAGTTGGCACTACTGAGGTTTAGGCCCGTCAAGATGGCAGTACTGAGGTTAGCGATGCGTTGTTGTCTGTCAAAAAGCACGTGGTTGTCAAAAAACACGTGGCTTTGTTTACCTCACGCTAGTTAGGTTAGGTTGGCACTACTGAGGTTTAGGCCCGTCAAGATGGCAGCAGTGAGGTTAGCGATGCGTTGTTGTCGATGACAGCTGTCAAAAAGCACGTGGCTTTGTTTACAAATTCAAATCTCTCGCCAAAATTCAAATCTCCCGCCAAAATTCAAATTTCCCGCCAGAATTCAAATTTCTTGCGCCGCGGAAGGAGGAGGAGGCGCCCGAACTCTCCCATTATACTACTTCTACAACATATTGAAAGATATAGACTTGAAGTCTCCGTGGCTCAGGTGGCAGCGCACCGGCCTCTCACCACTGGATACCGTGGTTCAAATACCGGTTACTCGATGTGAAATTTGTGCTGGACAAAGTGGAAGCGGGACAGGTTTTTCTCCGGGTACTCCGGTTTTCCCTGTCATCTCTCATTCCAGCAACACTCTCCATTAATATTTCATCTATCAGTCATTTATCATTGCCCCAGAGGATTGCGACAGGCTTCGGCACCCGGCACATTTCCTATCCTCGCCGCTAGATGGGGCTTTATTCATTCCATCCCTGACCCGGTCGAATGACTGGAAACCGGCTGTGGATTTTCATTGAAATTTATAGATTTATCGACTAAATGGGAAAGCTTATCATCTAGCTCCTGCGGTTAATATTTACATGAAGAAAGTAACTTAAATTATCTTAGATATGAGCTATAGATTACGTTGTTATAATTATGTAAGTGATGTTTGTGACACCTTCTTTCGAACAGCTGAGTACTGGGAATGTCTCTTATTTTCAGCCAGCAGGGAATTCCACAGGCGGATAGCAGCGGGCATGAATGAATCACTGTTAACTAGTAGTGTGATGGGAAGGGAAACTTAGCAGGGAGTTAGTTTATGACCTTGTTTGGTGCCTATTTATGGATGATAGGTACGGAAGGTCATCTCTCTAGTAAAGCGGTGTTTCACTCCGTAGAATACTATGAATAACTGACACACAGTGCCGCTTTCGTCTCTCCTCTAAATGTAATACTAGTTGGAAATTTCAATATATATATTTGCTATTTGCTTTACGTCGCACCGACACAGATTGGTCTTATGGCGACATGGGATAGGACAGGCCTAGGAAGTGAAAGGAAGCGGCCGTGGCCTTAATTAAGGTACAGCCCCGGC
The DNA here is from genome assembly GCF_040414725.1 of Anabrus simplex. Lineage (NCBI taxonomy): Eukaryota > Metazoa > Arthropoda > Insecta > Orthoptera > Tettigoniidae > Anabrus > Anabrus simplex. Next base: position 127,619,718 of record NC_090269.1, read on the forward strand.
ATTTGCCTGGTGTGAAAATGGGAAACCACGGAAAACCATCCTCAGGACTGCCGACAGTGGGGCTCGAACCCACTATCTCCCGAATACTGGACACTGGCCGCACTTAAGCGACTGCAGCTATCGAGCTCGGTAATTTCAATATCAAAGCCAGGCTGAACTTACATGGTCAAAACTTCAAAAGAACGCATTTTAATCTAGGTTATCTGGCCAGCGAAGTTCCCACGACTTGGGTGCTACAAATATAGATTTTTAATTTTCTCTTCTTTATAGCTATTTGTTTGTCGTCGTAACGACACAAGCAAGTCTTATGGCGATGATGGGATGATAAAGGGCTAGAACAGGGAATGAATCGACCGTGGCCTTCATTAGGGTACAGACTGGTGTGAAAATGGGAGACCCCGGAAAACTATCTTCATTCTGCCGACAATGGAGTTCGAACCCACTATCTCCCGAATGCAAGCTGACAGTTACGTGATCCAAACCGCGTAGCAACTCGCTCGGTACTCAATATTTATCTTTAGCTCACAATACTGATTTACTATGGCAGTTTACTTCTTGTATGGTACACCCATTGTACTGTACATCGACACTGTCTGTTTAAAATTCAGAAAAATCAATAATAGTATTTCAAATGCGCACTTTATTACAACAATACCCATCACATCAATCGTATTCTACTGAACGTCAAATCTTCCGTCGCAGCCGCGTCTATTTTATTTTTTGAATTAAATAAAACTGGAATGAATTTCACTGTTTTTATTGTTACTGTTGTAATTGACAAAGTCGATTGGGCGCAGTAAATTATGAGTAATCGAATTTCTTAAGTACATGCAAATAAATTTATTACTTTTTCTACATCACTACTGTAATCTATGGTCTTTATATTACTGAACTGCTAGGGGTTCAACGTCACACTAATTGATCACCGGGCTCGGTCGCTTTCCCAGCCCAAGTTGGCAGTTTCGATCCTGGCTCAGTCCGGTGGTATTTTAAGGTGCTCAAATACATTACCCCATGTCGGTAAATTCACCGGCTTGTAAAAAAAAATTGAGGGGCATAATTTCGGTAACCCGGGGTCTCCAAATAAGCCGTAAAGTAGTTTGTGGGACGTTAAACTATTATTATTATTATTATTATTATTATTATTATTATTATTATTATTACAGGGATACCGTGGAGCAGAGAGGTGTAAGAATACAATTTTATTTATTCTTAATTTTAATCTGCTTACGCTCGTTTTCCCCTCGGACTCAGCGAGGGATCGCACCTCTACCGCCTCAAGGGCCGTGTCCTGGGGCTTCAAACTCTGGGTCGGGGGATACAACTGGAGAGGATGACCAGTACCTTGCCCAGGCGGCCTCACCTGCTATGCTGAACAGGGGTCTTGCGGGGGGGGGGATGGGAAGATTAGAAGTCATAGACAAGGAAGAGGGGAGGAAGCGGCCGTGGCCTTAAGTTAGGTACCATCCCGGCATTTGCCTGGAGAAGTGGGAAACTACGGAAAACCACTTCCAGGACGGCTGAGGTGGGAATCGAACCCACCTCTACTCAGTTAACCTCCAGAGGCTAAGTGGACCCCGTTCCAGCCCTCGTACAACTTTTAAAATTTCGTGGCAGAGCCGGGAATCGAACCCGGGCCTCCGGGTGTGGCAGATAATCACACTAACGACTACACCACAGAGGCATTTGATTTCCTTCCTTGGGTATTTTTTGTTTCTTTTCAGATTTTAAACTTTGTCAAACAATAACAAATTGGAGAAATAAAGGTTAGTTCGTGAGCTTGAGTAGCAATATTAGAAAAGCCTAGAAAAATCAGACAACAACGATTTAACAGAATGAGTTTGAAGCTCCCCAATTTATAATACAATTTTTACAACGGTTGATTACTCTTTGTATCATACTTTTGGGGATTTGCTACATGGACCGATTTGTTTTACGAACACTTCAAGTGACGTTTTATCATACATGAATTTTGCGTGTAGCATCAAAATTCTTTCAACAGAAGGAATATTTTGTGTCTTTCTTTCGAAGCCGTGTTTGTTGGGCTGATTCTCGGATCTTCATTTGTGTTTCTTTAGCCCTTTAAAAAAATCCAGACGAGAGGATGCGAATTGTAAAATTGATCATTGTAAAGGCGATGAAATACTCGGGACCATTTGTTTCCAGTTATTTAATTCGTAGACTGCCCACACTGAACATGAAAAGGAGACACTGTGGTATTCGTCATTTTTCAGAATATGTCAGTGCCTCTTCTGAGGTTACTTCGCTTATTAGATCAATAAATACTGCACGAACATTGACAAACCAAGCATGAAACCCAAGAATAAAGCTTTTCAGCCACTTCCTAATTTAAAATAACGCACTCAGTGCTTGAAACACTGAACTGGTTCAGTCATTGCAGAGAAATACCGAAGTGTTTATTTTTTGTGGGGGAACTAAGGGGGGTGCTATAGAGATAACACCGGGCTTTAGTATCCTTCACTTAAGCACTCCTGAATAACAGCCATTTGAAGTGGGGATTCAAAATAGCAAACTTGAATGCAAGAGGCGAACACATTCGATAGCTCTACTCGGTTAACGACTTCAATATTGAAGAAAAATATTATGAATATTGCACATCGACTTTGCGCCTACGAAAACCGTTATGTGATAATGTTTTGGGATAAATACTGACCCGCAGCCCATACGTCATCAAAAGAGAAATAAATCACTGGCAAAATGTCTGCCAATGTTTACTAATTCATAGCTGACAGGAACTTCAAATATCGAGACTTTCCTTTCTACTCTGGCTCTTTCCCAATCATCTGGGGGCATAACTGATGTGAATGAAGCCCAGTTTTACAGCCGGATTCTCTTCTTGGCGCCAACCCTACATATCAGGATGTATTTACTATTGTGTGTTCCTATGGCGGGTGTTAGTATGCTGTGTTGTATGTAGATGAGTCAGAAACACTCAGTGATTAACTCCACGCAGTTGAAATCCCCAATCCGGCCTGCAATCCAATAAGGGGCTCTCAGATCCGAGCGCCAATACGCTGAGCGTTCAGCCAAGGAACTGGATATTCGAGATATACCTGTTTGTCCACCACCCAGTCCAGTAAAGCACATTCTTGTGGCAAAGATGGATCTCTTGGAATGTATCGCACGATTGCTCAAGGCATTTCTCTGCTATAAATATTATTCAACTTTCCGGATCTTTGGCTGAATGGTCACTGTAGTGCCCCACTAGGATGTAGGAAAAGCGTCAGAAGAAGAAAAACTATTCTTCATCAATCAGAGAGAGAGAGAAACATGTCCTGAGTGGGGGAGGGTGACTTCAAATCTGTATACATGTCCCTATCGTTACCAAAGCAGTTACATACATTATCAGAAAATATACTAGAGTTTCAAGAATAGAATTCATTAATAATGCTCGAAGTATAGATCTAGATAACTCTTAAAATGTCAGAATTATTTTACCTTAAAATCCAAAGCATAAACTCTGCATTTCGCCGAGGATGACTGGACAGGAAACTACACGTCACTGCATTCCTCATACTCCAGCGGTTCAAGGATAACTCATGTAAAACGGAGCATTCCAGGTACTTAATGATGTAGAGACAAAATTCACGTAACTGGTCATCCGAATTATTGGCCTACTTACAGATCTCAATCACTGAAGCATGGTAGTACCGTTCGTAATAGGAAGCAGTGGACCGTTGAAATATTATACATCGCGTTTGGATTTATTTATCAATACTAAGGCTCGGAAGTTGAAGACGTCTTATAAATTGCCTAAAAGGACCTATAAAAATATCTAAACATGTACCAATAAAAGGGCCTAATAACTAGAAAAAATGACTTAATAACGCGATCAAGATTCATTCATAATGCTAGTTCTAATTAAATATTTAATGAAGGAATATAATATGTAAAAATGCATAATTATCGTGGTATGCAACACACAGTGCAAAGATACAATATATCAATGGGATACTTATTTCGGACAGTATACTGGGTGGTCCACCAGCCCCTTGCGATCCAGTTTTATGCATCCCTTCACATAAACTACAATTCTGAAAGACATCGGTCCCTCTCCCTAAGCCGGCGTATCTGTACTCGTTTTACGGGTTCATTCGAGGTATCCATAAAGAATTAATATTGGTGCTCACGATTCCTGCTGTCTTCTAGCCCTAAATACACATCTCGTTATATTACCTCGGTTTAGGGAGAGCGACCGATGTCTTTCAGAATTGTAGTATATGTGAAGTGATGCATAAAACTGGATCGCAAGGGGTTGGTGGGCCACCCAGTATACTTTTAGATGAACATAACTTAAAAACAGAAATTGTCCGCCTCAGTAGTGTAGTGGTTAGCGTGATTAGCTGCCACGAAAAGTGGTACGATGGCTGGAACGGGGTCCGCTCAGCCTCGGGAGGTTAACTGAGTAGAGGTGGGTTCGGTTCCCACCTCAGCCATCCTCGAAGTGGTTTTCCACTTCTCCTCCATGCAAATGCCGGGATGGTGTCTAACTCTAAGGCCACGGTCCCTTCCTTCCCCCTTCCTTATCTACCCCTTCCAATCTCCCCATCCCCCCACAAGGCTCTTGTTCAGCATAGTAGGTGAGGCCACCTGGGTGATGTACTTGTCCTCTTTCCCAGTTGTACCCCCGACGAGATGCCTGACGCTCCAGGATCTTGAGGCTATAGGGGTGGGATCCCTCGCTGAATCCGAGGGAAAAACCAACACTGGAAGGTAAACAGATTAAGAAGACGAAAAGTAAGAAGTAAACTCATGTCCTCATCCCGAGGTGGTTCAGCTCTTTTCAGGCACACCCCCATTGGAGGTGAGCTGCATGTACCATTTCAACCACATACCAGCACTCCTGCCATTCTAAAATTTTTGGCAGAACCGGGAATCGAACCCTGGACCCCAAGGCGGCAGCTAATAACGCTAACCGTTACGCTACAGAGGCGGACAAGAAGACGAAGAAGAAGAAGAAGAACAGAATTTGTATAAAAATGGGGAAAGCTGTCACCATTGTAACGGCCGCAGATGTTTGGGGGTTTCCTATACTTACTTATTAGAAATAAGGGACACATATTATGCGGATAATAAATTTCATTCAGTAGAACGTGGTACTCTTGGAATGTGGGTAATAACTCGGTGTGGTATGGGTCTGTAATATGAGAAATCATCATCATCATCATCATCATCATCATCATCATCATCATCATCATCTCTTTACCCTCCAGTTTCGGCTTTTCCCTCGGACTCAGCGAGGGAACCCACCTCTACCGCCTCAAGCGCAGTGTCCTGGAGCGTCAGACTCTTGATCGGGGGATACAACTGGGGGAATGACCAGTACCTCGCCCAGGCGGCATCACCTGCTAAGCTGAACAGGGGACCATGTGAAGGGATGGGAAGATTGGAAGGGATAGGCAAGGAGGAGGGAAGGAAGCGGCCGTGGACTTAAGTTAGGTACCATCCCGGCATTCGCCTGGAGGAGAAGTGGGAAACCACGGAAAACCACTTCCAGGATGGCTGAGGTGGGAATCGAACCCACCTCTACTCAGTTGACCTCACGAGGCTGAGTGGACCCCGTTCCAGCCCTCGTATCACTTTTCAAATTTCGTGGCAGAGCTGGGAATCGAACCCGGATCTCCGGGGGTGGCAGTTAGTCACACTACCACAGAGGCGGACAATATGAAAAATAAGAGACATTATTTAAGAGGTGGGAGATGATATTACGAGTGACCATGAAGTTTTCACTACGACAGCTAACCACTAACTGAGCGCGTGAGTCAACACAGCGCCATCTTATAACAGAGTATGCGTGTGACGTCACATATTTAGCACAAATTTTTCCTTAATTTGAAGCAATATTTCGTGAAAACTACATTTCAGCTATTCGATTAATTATTGTAACAGGTATCCTCCTCTTTTATCCGTCAGCTGAGACATTAAACATAATCATAAGTGAAATACTTTCGGCGAAATACGCGTTCTGTCCGAACTCTAAAAGAGTCTTAAAATCCTTCTTTCCACGTTCCCGTTGTCGATCAACAAAAGTATTCGTTAAAAGTACTTGAAGAATTTAAGAATGAAATACCTGTGCCATGTAGAATAAATTCAGCGAACCCGCAATGGACTTCTTGAAGAAACAAATTGAAATTAGTATAACCGGAATTAGGGGCTGCCTGGACGAGGCGGTAAAGGTGTGCTCGGTTCACCCGGAAGGACGTGCGTTCGGTTCCCCGTCAGGAAGTCGAAACGTTTAAGAAACAAGATTTTCACTTCCGGAGGTGCACATGACCCTGAGGTTAACTCAGCCTACAAAAAATGAGTAGCAGGTTAATTCCTGGGGTCAAAGGTGGCCGGGCCCTACGCCATCAAGTGCCGAGATTACGGATAGTAGAAGCCTTTACCTTCCACCCCTCCAAGGGCCTTCATGGCCTGTACGGAGATGACTAACTGGAATTATATTTAGCTTAACCACACTAGGGTTTACAGATATTGAAATTTGGAAACCTTAGCACAGTTGGCTCTGCAGTATATCACAATAATCATTAAAGGATCGTCGGTTTTCAGACAACACGTTGCGAAATATCGAGAAACTTCACTCCGCATACTTGAATTAAGCGAGATCTTCCTCTCAAAAACACTCACATCAAAATTGTCTCCCTTCAATATTTCACTTATCTTGCACATAATTTGATACCCATGGATTTTTTTAAGCACTACTTTCATTTCACTGAGTTTCTGATTACGATTGTCTTGTTATGCAAATGTATTGTGGCAATACTCAGTAGAAATTCCGATGTTCCTATCACGAACACGTCAATATCTCCTAACGTCGGTTTATGTTTCATAATAATATTTCGTGTTCCATTTCCTTTCAGATAAAGTATTGTATCTTCTGGTATTTTAACTCCCACAGTGTTCGAATGCAAGACTGGGATAGAAAACCCTGCGGCTCGGCAATCGCACACCGTTTCATTTGTTCTTTTATCTTTGTGTTTGCATTAACCAACATTATCCTTTATATTTTTCAGCAATAAATTCTTGTCATATTCATGTTACATAGATTTGAGACATTGTGTTTTGAAGCAATTTAACTAGCGATTTTTCATTAAAGTAAACGTAATTCACGTGTGACTTATCATTTGTTGTTTTCTTCCAATTTCATTAAAATAATGTACTATGGAGTGAGAACATCTGAACTAAGAACTAGCCGTGCGGTGTTTATCCTATATACAAGCATGGCAGTCCTTGTTGTGTGGCGGCTGATTTCAGAAGCGGTGTCCGACTTGTTTGTTGAATGGTCAGCGTACTGGCCTTTGTTTCAGAGGGTGCTGGGTTCGATTCCCGGCCGGGTCGGGATGTTAACCTTCATTGCTTAATTCCAATGGCCCGGGGGCTGGGTTTTTGTGTTGTCTCCAACATCCTTGCAACTCACACACCACACACAAGAATATCCTCTACCAAAATAACAAGCCGATGCTGCCCACCCTCATCGAAGGGTGTGCTTTACAAGGGCTGCACTCCGCTAGAAATAGCCACACGAAATTTAAAAAAAAAGCGGCGGTGATGCGACAATGAAACAGTACCACGAACTATTTTAAGAAGTTCGTTACTTACCAACAGGATGAAACATGATGTCCGCCTTCATTGCATAAATATTTTATGTGGTTATCAACAATTTAGCAGCCTTTCGACAGAGCTGAAGGCCTAGGAAATCCCTACTGTGAAAGATGCCCAAGGGAAATTTTTGGAGAATTTTTGCAAACTGTGTCCAATGCCATTTAATGATTTTGGTGAGAACGCTACGCTGTTTTCTTTTTTTGTTTTGTTTCCCGTATCCTGAAATTTATTATAAAAAGGATGGATTTCTGTTCAACCAGGATCGTTTACACGGGGGAATCCGTCTTTAAATTTTATTTTGAAGTTGATGGGCTGATTGAGTTGGATAATGTGAATTATACGTAAAAGCCCATTAAATAGTTGGAAGAACCTACAGAGCCATAACACACTCCGTGATTTAAATAAAATAGAAGAGAAGACAACTTATAAACGCATCATTCGATAAACACTCACTCAAGAACAAGCTTGCCTTGCATTCAAGAGCAGGAGAGACGCGTGCGCACCTCCAGTGCAGACGACTATCGTATAATCGATAGGACAACTGATGATGATAATGCTGCTTGTTGTTTAAAAGGGGCCTAACATCTAGGTAATCGGTCCTTAATGGTACGAAATGCAATGACAATTTAAGCGTTCAAAATCAACCACTGACCAGAATAAAAATGTTATGAAGAATGAATGAATGGGTATGAATTTAAAACAGTCAGTGGATGTGACTCAGAAACTATCATAAACAATAGTATTACAGAACAAGGGACTGCTTCTAAAGCACAATACTGAATAGAGGATGCTTCTTGTTTAAATGGTTCCAAAATCCAGGTGAACGGCACTTCATAATGGTACTTATCGCTAGTAAAGTAGAACCATTGTATTTGTCACGTTGCGGTACTAATCAAAAGTGTGTTCCTCACATTATGGTACTAATCACAAGTATTGTACGTCGCACGGGTAACGCAGACCTATGGTGTTTCTCATATAATTGTGCCACTCATAGGCAACGAAAACCCATGGTGTTCTTCGCCTAATTGTACTAATCACGGGCGCCGGTATTCTCGTGGTTTTCGTCATATAGTGGAACTAATCACAGGCAACGCCCAGACCATGGTGTTCCTCACCTAAGTGTACTAATCACGGGTATTGGAAACCCACAGTGAACCATTCTCTGCTGCTACTATTCACAAATCTATTGTGTACCTGACATAGTGGAACTACTCGCAAGTAAAGGCGACCCATGGTGTTCCTCGCCTAAGTGTACAAATCACGGGTGCCCGTATTCTCGTGTTACTAATCACGGGTATTGGAAACCCACAGTGAACCACTCTCTGCTGCTACTATTCACAAACCTATTGTGTACCTGACATAATGGAACTACTCGCAAGTAAAGGCGACCCATGGTGTTCCCCGCGTGATGGTACTAATCACAAGTAGTTTCATGGTTCTAATACAATAATCCCTTGGTCACCCCCTCTAGTCGCCTCTTACGACAGGCAGGGGACACCGTGGGTGTATTCTTCGTCTGTGTCCCCCACCCACAGGGGGTGATAGGAAAAACATGTCACAGCTAGTTCTTAGGACAAATGCTCTTACTGTATTGGATAAAATAGTCTCATATTTTATTCAAAAACATAGAAATTTCAACGTTTTCAACTCTTGTAATTCGAAACTTCTACTAAGATATACTTCTTTAAAAACTTTGAATCTTTTGCTTCCATAACAGTTACTACTGGCGTACTACAAAGTGGCTCAGAAATGAGTTTGTGTAGGGAGTACTGAGAGGCATCAAGGAGTCGAATCGTGGACCAAGGTACCGAGGACTTTCTGGCTGTTTATAATTCACGAAGTCCTGTATTCACTGTTATGTTAGTTCAGGACGCTGTAGAGAGCTGTATGAGTGTCGTAAAGCTTGGCTGGCACAAAATGTCAAGAGCCAGCCTGCAAACACTTGGCACTTCGTTAACGGGGCTTATATCACATTGTTATCTAGTCACATACTACTTCATTCCACTTACCAACACTGTTGTTGTTACTAGGGAGAGAGCTCCAGAACATTTAATCTACTCCGGCAATTTTCGGACAGTGTCGTAGGCCTACTACGACTTCCTCTTTATGAAGCGGGAAACACTTAATATTTTATGCAGGGTCATGTCTCCCGAGATTTGTCTTCCCAATTCTGATAATATTCTACATTTTCATACTGACTTGCATTTTAATTATTCACTGTGTTCTCTGTCACTCTCCCGCTCTTAAATCCACGAGAATGACGTGTCTAGTAGAGGAACACTTGACAAATGCAGTTACAGTGTCCGCAGGTTTAAATTTCTATTTACCGACAATAAAACAGCAGTTCAGAAATGTGGGACCCCTCGGAAATTTTTACTCCATTTAAATACCGATAGTGCCATACGTAAACTTTTATAGATCTTTCATAGCCCTAGACACAGATAATCCATATACTTTTAACACTCACCATTATTATGAAATTGTTCACTTTTAGATACAAGAATTCAGCGCTCTTAAACGTAGGAGAAATTGAATAAATTCACCTATAATAATAATAATAATAATAATAATAATAATAATAATAATAATAATAATAATAATAATAATAATAATAATAATAATAATAATAATAATAATAATATCACAATTATTAACTGGTGTTGCCATCGTGCTAGTAAGTTGAAGATAATGGGGAGATTGATCTTTGTCAATCTCATAGTTACAACTAAGGTACTGAGCCTCGGAGGTTGCCTCAAGATGTTTATGGAAGGAACTAAATCAAGATTCGACAATCAACCATTAATCACTAATTGTGGAATAATTTCCCAAGTAGACAAATTCAAGTAACTAGGTGAAATTATTCAGCCAGCAGGGTTAAATCAGGAAGCTAACAAAGAAAGAACTGCTAAACTGCAAAGGGCTTACAAAATCACATGGAACAGATACAACAAAAGATGTATATTAAAAAATGCAAAATTACGACACTACAATACAGTCATCAAACCACAGACACCTTATGCATCTGAAACATTGGTCATTGGCGGCAGGTCACAAATGAAAAGCATTGAGAAACAAGAGAGGAAAATTCTCAGAAAAATCCTAGGACCAAAGTTCGAAAATGGAATTTGGATGAAAAAGAAACAACACGAAATTTTTCAATTCACAGAAAAAATCACAGATACCATCAGAAAGAGACGACTAAAATTCTACGGACACCTACACAGAATGGATAACAACAGGCTGACAAAGAAAATTCTAAATCTAGCTCTAACCCTGAAAATCCGCAACAATTGGTTAGCAGAAATTCATGAAGATCTACAAGAAATGGGTATTGAGGACGAAACTGATGATGATGATGATGCGTGTTGTTTTAAGGGGCCTAACATCGAAGGTCATCGGCCCTGAGGACGAAACCATTCAAGATAGAATGTAATTTAGAAGCTTAGTAAACAAACATAAAATTTCAGAGAAACCAACAAGAAAAAAATACAGGCTGGACAGAAACACGTAGAAAGGAACACAGTGAAAAAATGAAGAGATATTGGGAAGAAAAGAAGGAGAAACATTGTGCAAAATAAGTTCAAACGCGCTCCACAGTTGGGCGCAACGAATCAAAAAAAAAATAATATCACAATTAACGATAACATAATATCTCGGACAGATTGCTTTAAATGCCTGGGAGAATGGATAACAAACAACACAAAAGAAAAGGTAGGTATAGATATAAGAGTGAACAAAATGGGAAAGGTGTTTCATATGACAAAAAATATATACAATAAGAAATCTTTACCCTGGAACTTGAAATTAAGACATTATCAATCAGTGGTCCGGACAGAAATTTTATATGGAGCAGAAACTCTTAAACTTACTAGAATTGCGGATCTTGAAAAATTAGAAAAAGTTGAAAGAAGAATTTTGAGAAAAATACTGGGACCCATAAGAAACAACAATGCTGAATTTAGACTACGATCAAACAGAGATCTATATTTAAAAGTTGAAAACTGACAACTGTAATGAGAAAAAGAAGACTCCAGATTTTTGGACACATTTACAGAATGAATAACAATAGACTAACTATACAAATCTTCAACTTATTTAACAGTTACAAAACCGAGCCAACGTGGTTCCTTGAAATTAAAAATGATATGAAAATGGTTGGAATTAAAATAGACACGATAAAAAACAGAACACGTTTCAGACAAGTAACACGAAAGGCAGAATTTCAGGAGAGAAAGAAATTAACAACTGGAAGAAAAATGGACTCAACATTCTGAGAAAATGAAGGCAGTTTGGGCACGAAGAAAGTTAAATGCAAAGAAAAGTAACCAAAGTTGATTTATCGTACCCTCAAAAGGGTTACTCGAATAATAATAATAATAATAATAATAATAATAATAATAATAATAATAATAATAATAATAATAATAATAATAATAATAATAATAGTTAACTAAAGAAATCTTTCACTTTTTTATTCAAACCCCAAAACCACAATTCCCTGGTTTAGAAATACCAAAGAAGACCTGCAAATGCTACATATCTCAGCTGAAGACGCCCTTAACAGAGATCTCTTCCGCAAGAAAATATTGACGAACGGGCTAAACCGAGACGAGCAACCGAAGAGAAGACACGGTGCCCCTTGGACAGAGGAGCGTAAGCAAGCCCACTCACAAAGAATGAGGGAAATTTGGGCTCTAAAGAAGGCCAAGTTCAGTGTCAAATGCAACAAGACTTAACGTGGTCCTTGATGGCCCCAGCGAATTATATATATATATAATAATAATAATGGGAAAGGACTACGAATAGGAAGATAGTGGCAGTGGCCTAAACTAAGCTCGGAGGAAATGGAAAACAATCATCAGGGCTGGCGACAGTGGGATTTGAACCCTCCATCTCCTGAATGCAAGCTCACAGCTAAGCGACATTAACCGCATGACAAACTCGCTCGATAATTAATAATAATAATATTTATGCATACCCCTTAGTCCCGATCCCTGATAAGGGGTTGGGGATGAGATGATATTTTATAGCATGTTTTGCGGTTGGATAGTCTTGCTGACGCTAACCTCATTTGGGGAGTTAACGAAGATGAAATGAATGATGGTGATTGAAACTGGGTGAAAGAGTCGGCTGTGGTCTATGAATTGGAATCATCCAGACATTTGCCTGGAAGTTAAAATAGGAAACCACGGAGAACCATTCTCAGGACACCCAACGGTGAAGTTCAAACCCACTCGGTTCGCGAATGCAGAGCTTGGCTCCATGGCCGCAGCGCGTTAGCGCGCGAGCATAAAATGAAATGGCTTATGACTTTTAGTGCCTGGAGTGTCCGAGGACATGTTCGGCTCTCCAGGTGCAGGTCATGTGATTTGGCGCCCGCAGGTGAACTGCGCGTCGTAATGAGGATGAAATGATGATGAAAACGACACATATACCCAGCCCCCGTGCCAGCGAAATTAACCAATGATGGTTAAAATTACCTACCCTGCCGAGAATCGAACCCGCGACCCCTGTGACTAAAGGCCAGCACGCTAACCATTTAGCCATGGAGCCGGACAATAATAATAATAATAATAATAATAATAATAATAACTCGAAATAAAATTTAGCTCCCGAGGTGATTCGTGATATCGAGGTTCTTACGTACGTACACTCTCAAAAACATTTGTGTATAAAAAGGAAAGTCATCTCCGTACCGGCCAAAAGGTCCTTGGAGGAGTGGAAGTCAAAGGCTTCCACTATCCGTAACCTCGGCACTCGGATGGGCTGGGGAAGGTAGCTCTACGGCCGGCCGTCTTTGACGGCCAGGAATTAAACTGATACTAACGTAAGCGTAGTCTGAGTGAACCTCCGAGCCATGTGCATCTCCGGAAATAGAAATCTATTTTCTTTACTTTTCGACTCCTTAACGGGAAATCGAACCGACGTCCTTCCGGATGAATCAAGGACGACTTTACTGCCTCGGCCAGGCAGCACCTATATTTTATTTAAATATTTCTAAAATAATTGCTTTGAGGCCGCTGCTCTCTTGCGCGCAACCGGGTCTCGCAGGCGTTTGACGGTGAGGAGCTTCTCAGGATCGCAGTGCGCCGCCATGGAGATCGATCCGGATATTTGGCGTTCGGGTGATTGTTTTCATTTAATTTACTTCCTATTCTACTGTAAGTCGGCATAATAATAATAATAATAATAATAATAATAATAATAATAATAATAATAATAATAATAATAATAATAATAATAATAATAATAATAATAATAATAATAATAATAGATTAAATAAACTTGAGTTAATACAAAGAAGAATCATGAGAAAAATCTTAGGCCCTGAGAAAACAACGGAAGTTTGGAAATCAAGATCTAATGATGAAATATACAGGAACATAGAAAACATAACAGAAACCATAAGAAAAAGGAGACTGCAAATTTTTCGACATATTTACAGAATGGATGATTCAAGATTAACAAAAAGGATTTTCAAATACCTTTGGGACAAAAAGGCAATAACTATCTGGATTCAAGAATTAAAGAAGGATTTAGAAATAAATAATATTAGAAAAGAAGAAACTATGGACAGAGAGGTTTTTCAGAAATTGGGTTGTAAGTATGAAAGGATTCCAAGAAAGATTGAACAAGAAACCTGGTGGGAAGTGCTCCGAGGATAGAAAGAAACAGTATAGTAAAAGGATGAAAAAATATTGGAAGGAGCGGAAGAGAAAACAACAAAGTACGAAGAATTGAATGAAATTGACACGTGGTCCTTAGCAGGTCTCATCGTAAAGAAGAAATAATAATAATAATAATAATAATAATAATAATAATAATAATAATAATAATAATAATAATAATAATAATAATAAAGTGACAGATTATAGAAGCCGGGCTGAGTAGCTCAGTCAGTTAGGCGCTGGCCTTCTGAGATGAAGTTAGTGGGTTCAATCCCGCCTAAGTCAGATGGTATTTGGAGGTGCTCAAATATACCAGCCTCGTGTCAGTAGATTTACTGGCACGTAAAAGAACTCCCAAGGGACAAAATTCTAGTACTTCGGCGTCTCCTAAAACCGTAAAAGTAGCTAGTGATATGTGAAACCTAGAACATTATTAGTATTATTATTATTATTGTTATTTAAGAATGTAAGCACAACATTGTGTTATAGTTCCCAGCCTGCCTCTAAATGTCAGAACTGAACTCTGGAAGTTCCCACAATACCCAATTCACTAAGCATGGCTGTTCAATAATAACAACAATGCAGTGTAGAAGGCGATCCCGGAAGGAGCTTGATAGATACAAGTCTGTATCCTAGTAGAAATTGATAGCTTTAATCAGTAAACGGCACATATCAGACATCGTAATTTTGGATGCAGAGACACGGTCACAGGAGTGATATATAATCCCGACTATTTAGCGAAGCTCTAAATTGCCTTGCTTGTTATGTCGGGGCTCGAACCGTGTACCTCAACATGAGAGGCTGTCACCCACTCGACCGTCACTCAACAGTAATGCTATGCATTGTTGTCGGTGGTGAAATGATGAATAGATGCCAGGAGGATGAAAACATATGCAAATGCAAGAACCGGCCTGTGTACAGGAACAGCGAGCAGCTTCCTAAACACCTGCCATGCTATAGTCCAGTGGATCGGATGTAACGGTTAAGCCGTCTAATGCTGATTTACACATCCCTCCCGCTTCGTAGCTCTGCTTTGACGTTCGAAGGTTCAGTACTGTATCACTCAGTTCAATATTGCAAGCAAGATTCACATTTGAGAATTAAAAGTTGATAGTGGCCTTCAAATAAATACGAACAGGCGATCATAAAGATGCATATCTTATAGTTAGCGTATTGTAAGCAAGATAGACGATTCAGTCCCAGCCTCAGTCGGTAACCTTTGAATAAGTCTTGTCGTTGTCGTTTGCTTTCCTCATTAAAGAACTACTGTGGGAAATATTTTAGCCAGTCCAACTTCTCCCTAAATTAATGACAATTGAATGGACGTTAGATAGATATTGTTATTATTATTATTCCTCATACTGCACGGCCCAAAATGACAATAACAAAAGAATAAATAGAAAAGACCGAAAACAAAATACGCTGGGATGTTGAACCCGCTCAAGCAATCCCGTGACACGACTTGCCATAAAATCTAATGGGGCAGCAGGTCCGGTGACATAGAGGTTAAGCCATACTACGTAATGACTAAGACAAGAAAGAAAATTAGCAGACCTAAAAGAAAGGTAGAATAAAATGAGAAATTAGAAAATCTGAGACATCCAAAAGCAAATCGAACAAAGGAAACGAGGGTCCACACTCGAACATCCTTAGAATATCGCACGACCCACTAGGGTTTTTACACTCCGTCCCCAGATAGCCTAGAAACCTGCATGTTACAAAACTAACAATTAAATGTCTACATTTAAAACACAGTTAAACTTGGCACACCCTAACCGTTAAGCTAGAGGAAAATACTGGTACCTTCCCGTCGTCACACGCACGTAAGTTCACATGTTAGAGAAAATCCTAGCCCCCTACCTTACATGCTGCCCCAACTCGTCCATAGTCTTCTGTGAGGAGAACCCCAATTATTGTCACTGCACTATTCAAGATCCTGGTAGCTCATAAAGTGCAAGATTACTAGTATTCCGAAGGGTGAACTGGGTGAAGATTAGTTGGTTTGAATAGTACTGATAGTAGTGGCAACTTACAAACAAAAGACGAAAGATTTGTTGCGCCAAACCCTAAACAGTTACAATTCTCTACTAAGTGGGACTCAATGCAAGTCCCTAGGTGGCACTCCAAAATCAAAAGTACTAAAATTTGTTAATAAACATGAAAATCAATCACTATTCAGTAATTTCTGCCTATATCAGTGAGAATCGTCTCCAGACGTTGAAGGTGTTGCCTACCTCTAGGGAAAGGCTGTATTCAAGGTGCATTATTATTATTATTATTATTATTATTATTATTGTCATTTTTACATACGTAGATTACTAATAACCATTGACTATTCTCGCTTCTACGAATCTTCACTTTGCAGATCTTTAGTTCTCACTCCTCTCATCTTGAAATCATTAAAGAGAGTCAGATAATTATTCCCTATATCGAAGGTGGACGAAGTACAATCGCAATTACACACTTACTCACTCTTTGACTGGACAGTTCAGCCTCTTCCCGTAGAGTCTACCTTCACATTGAAGGTCAAAAGTCTTGTTTACGTATAACAATACCGTTCCCTCTGAAATGTCTAGCGGGTTGCATATTAAAAATGGTGTCGTGAGAAGCAGATTTTATTTTCTGTTTTCTGTTTTCCTAACGTCTATTACTCTCCCCGGTACCCTATCCCCCTTTATTTGATTCACATGATACCGCCACCGAAAGAAGTTGATATATTCAGCTTCATACATTGTGTTCTTTCCTGAGCATCTATCTATCTTCTCACTACTGTACGTATACGCACCTGTCACTTTTTTTCATATTTGTACCAGCAATCATGCTCACTACAGTTATGGCTTTACATCCTATTTATTCAACATAAGACAATAATGGTTATCAAACATTGAATCTTGCGGAGCAGTTGTCTATATCTGTTTTGTAAAAATAGCATATGCACATATGAATCATACCGAGCTGTGCTGACGTGATATCATATCCTATGTGGCCGATATACTGAACAATTGATAGGGTTGGAAAATGAGCCTAGTCAAGAAAAGGCTCAGGGTCAAGATGAGATGACCCTACAGTTATTGGCAGAAAAAGAGAATTCCATTCAGAAACTAGAAGGAACGTTTATGTCATGTAGAAAGTTCGTAACAATATCCAGAATTTTTACTTCTGTAGAGCTGTCCATAAGGTATAAATAATAATCATAATAATAATAATAATAATAATAATAATAATAATAATAATAATAATAATAATAATAATAATAATAATAAAATTAAATGGCGTATGCCTTTTGGTGTCGGGAGTGTCCGAGGACAAGTTTGGCTTGCCAGGTGAAGGTCTTTTGAATTGATTCCCGTAGGAGACCTGCGCGTCGTAATGAGGACGAAATGATGATGAAGAAAACACACCGGGCGAGTTGGCCGTACGGTTAGAGGCGTGAACCTGTGATCTTGCATCCTGGAGATAGTGGGTTCGAATCCCACTGCCGGCAGCCCTGAAGAGGGTTTTCCGTGGTTTCCTATTTTCACACCAGGCAAATGCTGGGGCTGTACCTTAATGAAGGCCACGACCGATTCCATCCAACTCCTAGGCTTTTAATACCCCATCGTCGCCATAAGACCTATCTGTGTCGGTGCGACGTAAAGCCACTAGCAAAAAAAAAAAAAAAAAAACACATACACCCAGCCCCCGGGCCAGCGGAATTAACGAATTATAGCTAAAATTCCCGACCTTGCCGGGAATCGAAAGCGGAACCCTGTGACGAAAAGCCAGCACGCTAACCATTTATCCATGGAGCCGAATAACAATATTAATAATAATAATAATAATAATAATAATAATAATAATAATAATAATAATAATAATAATAATAATAATAATAATAATAATAATAATAATAATAATAATAAATGGCCTCGGCTATGGCGTGCAAGCTTTTCACCTTACGCTGTCAAGACGGCCAGCATATTATTTTCAAAATTCCGATTTACTCCTCCAGGATGCATGGAAACTAGAACTGTACAGAATGACATATTGCTGAGTATAAATTTATTTTGTTGGTTTAACCAGTAATGATAATCATCGCATGGCCCCAGATACAGTGTGCAGGTATATTAATTTGAAGCCCGCGTCAATTTTGACATTCCATTTTACTCTACCAGACGGTAGACTAAATCAGATCTCTTTTTATGCTATGTATGGTTGGGTTTTAATTAATTTTATCGGGTAAACACCAAATGTGTGACATCGCACGATATGGGGAGTCGAATTTACTGTTTTCCGCCCTTCAAAAATCCCACTACCACTCATGGCTTAGGATGCGGAAACTGACTCTCTATCACTGATCCGCAAAGGGAACTGTCACTTTCCTCTCATGTCAGCAATCATCCTCACTACGGTTATGACTTCACATCGTACTTATTCATCAGTAGACAGAAATGGTTGCGAATAACATTTATGTACAAGGGAGGAGATATCTGACGTGATGCTTACTTTTTGTAGTGCAGTGTTTTATGCTGATTTCCAATCTGAAAACCGTGTTGCTCCATCACGTCAGGTTTCGAACATGTTGACAAAGTTTTAATTTTCATGGAACAGCGTTAATCGAAAATGGTTTTCACTGGTTTACGTCATTTTTCATACAAAGCTGAACATTTTCATTCGCTTCCTTTTTATTGTCAGTGACAGTGATTATTATGGCGTCCAAAGGTTGCATTAATTCACCGGATCTGTTTTGCTATGTGTGCGGCTATATAACAGACAAATCAAATATGTGCTATGTGCTGCATTTGCATTAATCTTAGCTAAAGCCATGTTCATTAGTACACCATGTGGCAACGAGTGCTCTAGTGAAACTTCTGTCTGTGAGTTGTTTTCCTTGATACGTTAAACATAGATATAAATGGTTGATGCCGTATATCTTAAGAATGGTATGTGATAGAAACAAATTGTTTGTATATTTAGAAAATACACGTTTCAGATGTCTTAGAACGCGTGTTGGATAGCAAGATATCCACCGAAAGTCATTTTTTTTGGTTGATCAGTGTAATTAAATCGTGTAGAGCTGTTGTCGATGATAAATATGCTGTTTTGTAAAAATTAAAGCCCAAATTATCTTCGCCATATCATTTAAGTGAAAAGTCAGGACAGGTACAAATACGAAAGAATGTACTCAGTTAGAGCGATATGTTCTCAGAAGAGGACGCTTGACCTTGCATTTTACATAATTATCTTTGAGTAATCTTTGATATCGTGTCATCATAGGTAATGTAGAAGCATGTATACATTTGTTTTAAAGCAAATTCACCCGTACGCGGATTGGTACGCGCTCTGTATTACGTGGTAAATATCCATAAACGTACTGGTCCGCACCCGGGTGGAGAAAGGAATAAAAACAACAATGGCTGAGGGCTTACTTGATCTAATATGGCTCCTGTTCATTTTATTTTATTCTTCTTCTTCCTCCTCTTATTTTCTTATTGGGCTGATGACCTAGCTGTCAGGCCCATTTAAACAACTAACATCATCATCATCATCATCATCATCATCAAAGAAACAAACATCTTTTCTTATTCTTCTGCATAAATAAAAACGGTGGAAAAAGAAAGAAAAATAACAGTTGCTTGAGGGCTTACTTGTTCAATATGGTTCATTCTTTTTCTCCTTTATTTCTTATTTTCTTCTTCTTTACTTCTCCTTTAGGAAAAGCAGTGGAGAAAGAAAAAGAACAGTTGTTGATGGGAAACTCGATCAAATATGGCTTTTTCTTCTTATTTTTATTCTTCTTCGTCTTATCACAATGCCTTATTCGTTGCATATAAGGCAATTTCAGAAAGTTCATGGAATTTCGGAACATTCCCGTTAAAGACATTTTGACTCCAGTCTATAACACCAACGCTGTATACTAGAAAGTTGGCGAATTCTTATCAATGTCAGTGAACATGGCAACTGGGTGCATATGGGTTAATAATATAATGTCTATCTTGAGGACACTGCTTCTTATTCGTGTTAAAGGGAACAATGTTCTTTATTAAAGACATTTATTTCAAAGGGAAAGCCGTAATGTATACTGGAAAAAGACAATTTAATTATTCTGTAATGCCGGTACGAAGTATGGAAGATTTAGTAGATAATTATGAAGACATTAAGCTACTAAGTTGAAGAAAAAATTGTAAATATCGCACTAACTGTTAGTAAACGAACACACTTATTGCTACAACTTCTAGTACCGAGCTCGACAGCTGCAGTCGCTTAAGTGCGGCCAGTATCCAGTATTCGGGAGATGGTAGGTTCGAACCCCACTGTCGGCAACCCTGAAAATGGTTTTCCGTGGTTTCTCATTTTCACATCAGGCAAATGCTGGGGCTGTACCTTAATTAAGGCCACGGCCGCTTCCTTCCCACTCCTAGCCCTTCCCTGTCCCATCGTCGCCATAAGACCTATCTGTGTCGGTGCGACGTAAAGCAACTAGCAAAAAAAAATGGGGTCGCCACTCCCAAAGTGATTTATTAATGACTGATAGATGCTATGAAATGAGAATGGAGAGTGTTGCTGGAATGAAAAATGACAGGGAAAACGGGAGTACCCGGAGAAAAACCTGTCCCGCCTTCACTTTGTCCAGCACAAATCTCACATGTAGTGACCGGGATTTGAACCACGGTATCCAGCGGTGAGAGGCCGACGCACTGCCGTCTGAGCCACGGAGACACTTATCTCAGTTCATGTGACTCATAAATAAATTCATTAACTGAGAACATAAAATATAACACAGTCCTCATAATAGGGCAATCGGCTTTAATGAGTTAAACCCCGAATGTGAGTTCAGCACAGCTGGGATTTATATGTAAGTATATATTTCTTTGTCGCAAAGTTGGCTATATTCATTTAACTTACATTTATAAGTTATGTTATTTGTAATGCAAATGAAATATTTATTTTACAAGCTTGTTTATACTTATCAGTTTAGCAAAAATAAACACGGAAAAACAAATATTACCCCATATATAAAATATATAAAAATAAATAATTTTCCAAGCTAGCAGTTTTAATTCAACATTCATACATATTTTTCGTCTGCAGTAATGACGAGCACAACACTTCTATTTTAACCCAGCTCGATAGCTGCAGTCGCGTAAGTGCGGCCACTATCCAGTATTCGGGTGATAGTAGGTTCGAACCCCACTGTCGGCAGCCCTGAAGATGGTTTTCCGTGGTTTCCCATTTTCACACCAGGCAAATGCTGGGGCTGTACCTTAATTAAGGCCACGGCCGCTTCCTTCCCACTCCTAGCCCTTTCCTGTCCCATCGTCGCCATAAGACATATCTGTGTCGGTGCGACGTAAAGCGAATAGCAAAAAAAAAAAAAAAAAAAGTACCACTTCTACTTTTGATTTTCATAGACTGCCTCCTATTTTTATTTTTTAAATGTGTTTATTTACTAAGGAATGACCAATTACATATTTTTATGTGACATCATTATTTAAATACTGACTTTATATTCTCTATGATATTTACTTTTTACTTTTTATTTATTGCCAATAAAATGTTAGAAATACCTAGGAAGTGATACAAACTCATTTCACTGATTATTCTAGACAAGGCCTTAACTTTACTGTGGTTTAATTTGTCTCTATCCACGAGACATTAGAGTCTGAAGTGTTTTGCATTCTGTGTTGCATTTTATTCAACTCTTGTTCGTTCGTAATCTGTTTACCCTCCAGGGTCGGCTTTTCCCTCGGACTCAGCCAGGGATCCTACCTCTACCGCCTCAAGGGCAGTGTCCTGGAGATTCAGACTTTGGGTCAGGGGTACAACTGGGGAGAATGACCAGTACCTCGACCAGGCGGCCTCGCCTGCTATGCTGAACAGGGGCCTTGTGGAGAGATGGGAAGATTGGATGGGGCAGGCAAGGAAGAGGGAAGGAAGCGGCCTTGGCCTTAAGTTAGGTACCATCCCGGCATTTTCCTGGAGGAGAAGTGGGAAACCACGGAAAACCACTTCCAGGATGGCTGAGGTGGGAATCGAACCCACCTCTACTCAGTTGACCTCCCGAGGCTGAGTGGACCCCGTTCCAGCCCTCCTACCACTTCTCAAATTTCGTGGCAGAGCCGGGCCTCCGGGGGTGGCAGCTAATCACGCTAACCACTACACCACAGAGGCGGACTTCAGCTCTTGTACCAAACAAATTATTACAAAGTACTTAAATAATGTCCATGCAATTCGTTGACTCGGGAAGTAGCTAACTTCCATCTTTTCACTTCAGGTATGCGCTGTAAACTTGTCGGGAATTTCTTTGAAATTATCCAAATACAGAGAGGTCCAGAAATTTTAGACAGTTTTGATAGTTGATATTAATGGAACAAAATGGCATACCGTTACGATTCTTGCACGGAGGGAAGGTTATTTTATTTGTTCAAAGTGACCGCCATTAACAGCCTTATAATATCGATGACGCTGAATTGCTGACAGCACCACGGCTGGCAGTGTTGCAGGTGTGATAGCTGCACAGGACGCCTCCATGGTTTCTCCTAGCTCGTTCAGTGTAGTTGCCTCTGTCGATAAACTTAATTTTTCAAGACACCCCGTAGGTAGAAGTCCAGAGGTGTAAGGGTCTGGAGACCGCGGTGGGTACTCAACACCTCTTCTTCGACCTATCCATCGTCCTGACAGATTGTTATCCAAGTAGGCTCTGACATCTCTGTGGTAGTGAGGCGGAACGCCATCTTGTTGTAGGTAAAATCATTCATTTCCAAACACCTCTCACATGGGAGGTAGAATCGATGTTTGCAGCGTATGAAGATACACCTCACCAGTTACGGTACCTTCAAAGAAAAATGTGACAACCAAACCATAATCTTCCTTTCCTCACACACAACATTGCACACTACCGCCATTCCAATTACACGCAGGTTCATACAATATGGTGCCAGTAGGAGCAAAAGATCCACATGGGTCGACGCCCCGAACAAATAGCATTTTAAAAATAAAAAATAAAATTGAACATGAACGTGAGGATTTAAAGAGCCCAGTACACGCAGTTGTGACGGTTTGCAGTACCGTTTAGTTTGAACTGCGCCTCGTCAGACTAGATAACTGTCCTTGCAAACAGTTCATCTTCGCGAAGCATGCCTTTAAACCACTCGCAGTACTCCATCCTTCGATCCGGATCGTCCTCCTTCATGTACACTTTCCACTTTGCAGCCTTCAGAATTCGCCGTGCGGTTGATCGGCTTACCCCGCTTTCGCGTGCACCCTGATTCACAGATTTTTGAGGTGACCTAATAAAATGTTGCAACACAGCAGCGCTGTAAGCTGGACTTGTTGATGTTTTTGGTCGCTATATATATTGCTAGTTGCTTTACGTCGCACCGACACAGACAGGTCTTATGGCGACGTTGGGACAGGAAAGGCCTAGGAATGGGAAGGAAGCGGCCGTGGCCTCAATTAAGGTACAGCCCCAGCATTTGCCAGTGTGAAAATGGGGAAACCACGGAAAACCATCTTCAGGGCTGCCGACAGTGGGGTTCGAACCCACTATCCCCCGGATGCGAGCTCACAGCTGCGCGCTCCTAACCGCACGGCCAACTCGCCCGGCTTTAGTTACGCATATCCTGAACAGTACCGTCGACTTATCCTGAATACTATAAATTGTTGTACGTGTTGGTGGTTGAGTTACGTGTACATTACGCCATTGCCGTTGTACCTCCGTCATGTTTTCGTACTTCCAGTGCCACTTCAATACGGCCTTGCATTGCTCAAACGACAATCTTACTTCATTTATTGCTGCAGTGGCATCTGCTGGAAAACGCTCGCCAACTTTGGCCCCATTCACATGGCCTTCATTATCTGTTGAGAAAACAGTGGACTACACTACCGCGCAAGAAATGCAACGATATGTCATTTTATTCCAAATATATGTACTATCAAAGTGTGTCTAGATTTTTCTGGACCCCTCTGTAAAATCTTACGTACAGAACAAAATCGGCCAATCGGACACGGGTAGGATCCGAACCCACAAACTCCTGATTTCGCGTTGCTTGCTCTCTCCACCAATTGAACTTTGGTGGCCTAGGTCATATTTGTTCTGTTGGAAAGTACTTAAGCTACAGGTCTGGCACTACTGCCAGCACACTGTAGAGTGCGTGCAAGTCGCCCGTTGTGAGCCAAATTAATGGATATTGAATTTTCACGACCGCACTGTATTCGAAATCGACTTTCAACCTATTAGCCATACATATATCAGCAACCATCAGTCCATGATCACCAAGCTTTGAAACAGACAAAGTCATATCCCAACTGACAGCAGTGCTTGACTCTGTAGTATTTTTATTAATGTAGCCCCATTTAAAGACCATCACCATATAATTTCGCCCTACTTTGTATTAATTTCCAGGTATAGTTCTCTCGCAAGATCTTGTTCATTCTTGCTAACGCTTTTTTTGTAGTTTCTCTTCGTTCACCTCAATGACGGCTATATCATCAGCGGATCTTATCATTTTGACTTCCATTCCTCTGATACCGAGCTCGATAGCTGCAGTCGCTTAAGTGCGGCCAGTATCCAGTATTCGGGAGATAGTAGGTTCGAACCCCACTGTCGGCAGCCCTGAAAATGGTTTTCCGTGGTTTCCCATTTTCACACCAGGCAAATGCTGGGGCTGTACCTTAATTAAGGCCACGGCCGCTTCATTCCAACTCCTAGCCCTTTCCCGCCCCATCGTCGCCATAAGACCTATCTGTGTCGGTGCGACGTAAAGCAACTAGCAAACAAAAAAAGAAATTCCTCTGATCTTTATCCCTTTCCTTGATGGTTTATTCAATATGCAAGTTGAACAAAACTGGTCACAAATGACATCCCTGTCGTACTCCTTTCTATATGCAAGACTCCTGTACTTCACACTTAATTTTTCTGCTCTCTCTTTTGTCTTTATACAGTTCATGTACTGTAAAGTACTTAACTAACCCAATACTAGATATGTACCGAAATCGACTTTCAAGCTATTAGGTCGTGTTATACGTACAAAGTACCTATTGAATTAATGTTAAGAACAAGTTCACATTATTGAACGCTTATCTATATACCTACACTTATTCAATTATCATAGAACGGTTCTTTAAATTCATCTTGGTCCAACTACATTTAATTCGAAAATTTGAGGTGTTTGGAAATATTTAATAACTTCGCTAGTAATCATTCTCTTTGGTTTACTCATGAAACTGAAAATATGAACAAGTTTAGTCTTTGAGAGAGAAAAGGCAAACTTCGACTTTTGTGGGTCGAATAGTCACATTAACTCACTGTCACACTCTCTGATCCTCCGTGTTCAAGTCGTGATGGACACTAGAAGTCCGTACAGTGGTCACGCGAGAGCAATAAATTAGACTTACCGTAGTAGACAAATCGTAAATTTAGAGAAGAGTAAATACATGGTATCGCTTTTTTTGCTAATGTTTTCTCAATTATATCAGAGAAACCAACAGAAAGAAACATTTATAACTGAATAATAATTAATAATAATAATAATAATAATAATAATAATAATAATAATAATAATAATAATAATGCTCCAGATGGTAGAACGCTCAGTCCTGGTGGTACACAAAAGTGATCAAATTCGCCAGCCTCATTTCGGTAGAATTACCGTCAGTAAAAGAACTCCTATGGGACAAAATTCCGGCAACTTGGCGTCTCGGAAAATTTTAATAAGAATTTATTGCAGCCAGATGGCCATATAATGGGATACAACAGGTTTCAAGCTTACAAAGCAAGCAGAAATACTGTCACACAACATACTGCGATTTACAGATACTCGAGCTGGTTTAGTCTTTGCTATAGTCAACTCTGCTCTTTTCCCTTTTACTACACAGTGTTATGTGGTATTTGTCGCATGGATTCTCACACAGAGAACATATACAGTCTTTGTTCGGTTCATGATGTTTTATGTGTTTGCAAATTTTGTGATGGAAGCCGTGTATGGCGAGTCTAGTGATTACGTTCCTTAGTTCCTGATTTTCCTGTGTCCATCGTCTATCGGTCATTGCTTCCGTTGCGTAAAAATCCAGTGGTATGTCCTGTTGCTTCAGATGCTTCTGTTCAAGTACCTTCTCCATTTGCAGGGTAGATGGCAGGTGTAGTTTGAATCGGAGGTCTTCTATATAGAAAGGTTCCCTGGCTAATTTCATAGATTAGTCTGGACGGTGACGATCTTGCCACGCCCAGTGCTCTCTTAAGCAATCGTGCTTTCACTTTTTCTATCGTGGTGAGGTCTGTTGTGGTTAGCCTTTCCCATAATTCCTCTAGGCCGTATGAGATAGTGGGAGTTATTTTGGCGTGGAGGAGTGTCATTGCTGTTCGTAGTGAGAGTTTGGTTATGTTCTTCAGATCGTATATTCCTCCGATGGCGGCTGATATTGTTACTGCCGGGCTGAGTGGCTCAGACGGTTAAGGCGCTGGCCTTCTAACCCCAACTTGGCAGGTTCGATCCTGGCTCAGTCCGGTGGTATTTGAAGGTGCTCAAATACGACAGCCCCGTGTCGGTAGATTTACTGGCACGTAAAAGAACTCCTGCGGGACTAAATTCCGGCACCTCGGCGTCTCCGAAGACCTTAAAAAGTAGTTAGTGGGACGTAAAACAAATAACATTATTATTATTATTGATATTGTTACTGTCTCGGAACATTTTAAAAAGTAGGTTTTTTTGCTTTACGTCGCACCGACACAGATAGGTCCTGTGGTGACGATGGGATAGGAACGGCCTAGGTACAGCCCCGGCATTTGCCTGGTGTGAAAATGGGAAACCATGGAAAACCATCTTCGGGGCTGCCGACAGCGGGGCTCGAACCCACTATCTCCCAATTACTGGATACTGGCCACACTTAAGCGACTGCAGCTACCGAGCTCGGTAAAAAGTTGTTACTGGGAAGTAAAACCAAACGTATTACGATATTAGAAGAGAGGTCGATAGGACTGAGTTTGGGACACCGAGGACTTGTTCAGTTTGTTTTTAAGATAAGAAGAACACGGAACAAGAATGCTCCAGCTAGGTCAAGATATAAAGATGTCAATAAATTTAGAATGGTTGAAGGACGCTAGAACAACGTAGAGATGATGAGGCCAGCCCAGAATAAAAATGGAGTACTGCAAAACACAAGCATAAATATATGTAAGGAATAATAATAAAAAGAAGACTCTTTCTAAGATAGAAGACCCCTTAATTGAGAAAAAGGGAAGAAAGTTCCTCAGGAAGATCTGAGGACCAAAGAAAGTCGCTGGAAAATTTACCTTCTATCTGAGGTCCAACAAGGAAGTTATGAGGGGATTGAGAAGATAACCACCAAAATGAGGAGGAGGAGGAGATTGATATTTTATGAACATTTGAAGAGAATGAGCCCAGACAGACTGGCATTTAAATTCATTATTCTTGAAGAGAAATGAAAACTTCAACCCCGCTGGTTGAATGAAGTGCAAAAAGATCGCACGGAAGGAGGTATCACGCCCACAGAAATTCAAAATAGAAATATTTTCAGACAGAAGGTTGCGGAACTGAGGGATCATCCAGGGAAATGACCTGCTAAACCATGGAACATCTCGGTAGAAGAACGGCAGAGGAGGTGCCAAAGGTTGGCAGTATCGAAAGAAATAATAATAATAATAATAATAATAATAATAATAATAATAATAATAATAATAATAATAATAATAATAATTTACCGGGCGGTACACCTCCACGCCGCGAATTCAAATATTGCGCCAGTTGAAACTTCTCTACAGGAGAAAGCCTAAACTTTAACAAACTGTATTAACTCAACGGTTTCTCGGAAGATGTCACTACTGTAAATTTGGTAATTTTGAAGTGTTCTGAACTGTGTCTATTTTGATTTGTGTTTGTTTGCTCCGTATCAAGAAGTTTGAACATTCTCTAACAGATGTCGCTACCCAAAACTATGGTAACACACTCTGGTGCAATGGAATGAACTTTCTTGAAGAAATATTGTATTCCTAAGTTTTATTTTTACTAAATTTTGTTCTGTGGTTTGTGGGTTGGCAATATAAATCCTTTCTTTCCGCCCGTTTTGAATGTAACCAATCATGAATTTACGTAATTAATTTTCCACCAATAAGGTGTTTCTTCCTCGTCTTGTGTATTAGTTTTTGCTGTTGGCCAATAAAAGTTTGTGCGCGGGTTGTTATCATTCATGAAAGGTCTCGAATGTTCCACGAGGGAATATAAACTTCTGATTTTCTTGTCTCGGTGCCACTTCAGTAACATCTTTCTTAGTGTGTGAATATGTAGCAGGGGGCGGGAAGCGCCTCTTTCTTCAAGCAGCAGTTCTCCTTCATTGTAATGGCCTGTTAACATCTTCATTTCTTGCTAGCTCAGCAGTTTAACTCTCGGGGAGGGTTCGAAACCTTTAGTATGTAACATACCTTTTTAAAATGTAAATTCTTTTCTGTCTATGTAAAATCTATAAATTACAAATCTGTAAAGTGGGGATAGAAAGTGCTTCGCCCTCTCGAACTCCCCTTCATTTTTGAAAAAGGATGTGACTACGTTTTCATAACCGTTCTTCTCTTCTTTAATATAGTAAAGGTTTCTCATACGTATCACCTCCCTAACTTGGGATTAGCCCCTGTATGATCAGCCTAGCGCCACATAGGTTTTAGACAAAACTTGGTGTAGGAGTGTGTTGTAAACAAGGTTGGGTTTACAAAAAGCACAACTTTTTTATTTGCTTCACATGTAAAATTACAATATTTACACTAACAAAACTGAAAGTTATCTCGAAGCAAATTGAACTATGAATTTGGAGAAAGAGTCTGTCTTTGTACACTATATACACGTTGGAGTATTCACGTTCACTACTATTTCGGAAAGATAGTCTTTGTGACATGAAAAGTTCTTGATAGTCGAAAACTATCAGAAGCACTGACGTAAATATCTCAGAGTGTCCTTCCTTGTTGAAGAGTCTGAGTTCATTAACGTAAGTTCAATGACTGAAGAGTTCCTACTTAGCGAAACTAAGTCGATAATGGGAGCTTGCATTAGCTAGGGAATGATAGTGGCATATAATGGTAAGACTGGGCATGGACAGCGGAATAGGCAAGAGGAGCGGTGACCCGAGGTGAGACCTCTTACTGCCAGAAATTCAGTCCACCTGGCCGAAGCACATTTTCAAGAGGAGTAGCCTCCGTGCTCGACGTAGGGTGTATTCTGGAGCTGGACACCGGGGTCAGTGGGGCGTCTGGACAGGCTAGGAGCTCCTTTATATAGCACACACGACGTTCCAGGCACGCGCACTGAGGGCTGCGCGTCGAGGATCGAAGAATAACACACTGGCACGCGTGTAGCTGGCTGGCGGATCGAGAAGGGAGCGACGGACATACAACAGAGTGCAAGTTATCGCCTCCCTTCATTTTGTATTGGGCCATTTTCTTAACCTGTTTTGTTTTCTTTATGCGAAGGCCCCGTAGGTTGGGTATTAATTACCCCTGTTTCCTGGTGTGCCTTAAGGGCAGATAGAAATGAAGTTTGTTGTAGCCTTTGATAGGCTTGTAAAATTGAGAGCGGGTCTGCTCTTTTCCTTAACATTGTAATTAGGAGCAAGTGCTCCTTATACTTAGGGGTTTTCTGCCCTTTAGCAATTGTGGTTGTGAGCTGTGAGCTCAGAAATTAGACTTGGGGCTCGAAGCCCAAATCTTGTAACCAACTGTAAATTGTTCATTCGTGGATCTGCTACTTGGTACCTGTTATACTCTGTTAATTGTTGATTTTGAAAAGAAAATATAACCTTTGTTAAAGTGTTAAATTAACTTTAATTCTGTAGTTGAGACCTATTCCAGTCCGTACCTTCTCTCACCTCTAACTACCACGGATATCTCCGTAACAATAATAATAATAATAATAATAATAATAATAATAATAATAATAATAATAATAATAATACGTACAGTATGTATGTTGCGCATTCACCCCGAAGGCTGGTTTGATCCTCTGTAGCTCCGCCAACAGCTGTCATAAATAGCCTAGGCGTTACTGAAGAGGCGTACTAGGGAAATGAGGAGTGGGGTAGTTTCCCGTTGCTTTCCTCACCGAGCCAACCATTGCTATTACATATCAGTCTGCCAAGCCCACTGAAATGCATGCACCAACCGACCCTATGAGCGATATTCTCACACCATTCATAACAGGGACTGACTGCATAAGGAATGTTATTACTAGCATCACTCATACCTCAGTCACTTTCATATTGTCAAAGACAACGTTGAGACTGAGACACTAAATCTCGCCAGCAAAGGAATAATAGTATTAATAATAATAATAATAATAATAATAATAATAATAATAATAATAATAATAATAATAATAATAATAATAATAATAAATGTTTAACGTCGCTACAAGAATTATAGGTTTTAAGAGATGCGAGAATACCTAAATGTTGCCCCCTAAAAGGGATTTCTTTAAGTGCTAGGAATTCTTCTGTCATGAGACTCTCATATTATCAGTACTCTTAAATGCCAAGTTACTGTGGCCAAGAAGACGGCATCATTGGATATTTTTAACTGCACGAACTATGAAATTTCAAAAACGAATGCACCTTAAATATTCTGTTAAGAAGGAAGCCATACGTTGCGGTATCGACTCAGTTAATGAAACTTCAAAGATTTTCACCCTGTCGAACACTGATTAAAACACCTATAGCACTTTAACATCTCTGTAATAAAAACCTTATTACTTCAGAATTCATTGACCAGATTACTTAAAATAGCCTAACACAGTCAATTGGGTGTTAAGTCTCGAAATTGTGATTTGAAGTAAGGTGGAAAAATAAATTATATCCCGGATAATTTCATGACAGTCAAAGAGAGCATCGGAAAATACATCCTAGAAGGTAAAAGTTTAATCTATTTGAATTGTTCGAACACAATGTATATATTTAAGATAATAATTAAAGAACAATATCGGAAAGAAAAAATTGAATGACGTATCGTTCAAATTATTTTTTTAAACACCGCCTGATCCGATTTTCAAAAGAGTCAGGAATGGAATGAATGAAACCATCTAGCGGCGGGGATAGGAACTGTACCGTCTGGAGAAGCCAGGGGCATTGACTAAGGACTGAGATATGAAATAAAATGATATTGGATAATGTTGCTGGAATGGAAGATGACAGGGAAGACCGGTACCCGGAGGAAAACTTGTCCCGTCTCCGCTTTTTCCAGCACAAATTTCACATTGATTGATCGGGATTTGAACCACTGAACCAAGTGGTGAGAGGCTGGCGCACTTCCGCGGTGGCTACTCAAATCAAATTGTTCAACTTATATCAAATAAGCTCTTATTTTAGTTTCACCTTCTCATGCGTATATCGGACAGGTGGAGCAGTCAGGCTCAATACACGTTTTTCTAGAGGTTTAAAGATGGATATTATTCCTGTTGTCACAAGCTGGTACAAGTTTGAGATCACCAGCATTTGAACCCAGGACAGATTGGTAGTCGAGTGTTCAGACCACCGCGTGAGCGATCTTTCCCCCCTCAGCCACCTCGTCGTGGAACTATTTATGTAACGGTGAACCCAGAGAAGATTGGTAGTCGAGTGGTCGGACACCGCGTGAGCGATCTTTCCTCCCTCAGCCACGCCGTCGTGGAACTATATGTAACAGTAAACCCAGAGAAGATCGGTAGTCGAGTGGTCAGACCAACGCGTGAGCGATCATTCCTCCCTCAGCCACGCCGTCGTGGAACTATATGTAACAGTAAACCCAGAGAAGATCGGTAGTCGAGTGGTCGGACACCGCGTGAGCGATCTTTCCTCCCTCAGCCACCCCGTCGTGGAACTGTTTATGTAACGGTAAACCCAGACAAGATTGGTAGTCGAGTGTTCAGACCACCGCGTGAGCGATCTTTCCTCCCTCAGCCACCTCGTCGTGGAACTATTTATGTAACGGTGAACCCAGAGAAGATTGGTAATCGAGTGGTCGGACACCGCGTGAGCGATCTTTCCTCCCTCAGCCACGCCGTCGTGGAACTATATGTAACAGTAAACCCAGAGAAGATCGGTAGTCGAGTGGTCGGACACCGCGTCAGCGATCATTCCTCCCTCAGCCACGCCGTCGTGGAACTATATGTAACGATAAACCCAGAGAAGATTGGTAGTCGAGTGGTCAGACCACCGCGTGAGCGATCATTCCTCCCTCAGCCACGCCGTCGTGGAACTATATGTAACGATAAACCCAGAGAAGATTGGTAGTCGAGTGGTCAGACCACCGCGTGAGTGATCATTCCTCCCTCAGCCACCCCGTCGTGGAACTATATGTAACGGTAAACCCAGAGAAGATTGGTAGTCGAGTGGTCAGACCACCGCGTGAGCGATCATTCCTCCCTCAGCCACGCCGTCGTGGAACTATATGTAACAGTAAACCCAGAGAAGATTGGTAGTCGAGTGGTCAGACCAACGCGTGAGCGATCATTCCTCCCTCAGCCACCCCATCATGGAACTATTTATGTAACGGTAAACCCAGACAAGATTGGTAGTCGAGTGGTCTGACCACCGCGTGAGCAATCATTCCTCCCTCAGCCACCCCGTCGTGGAACTATATGTAAAGGTAAACCCAGAAAAGATTGGTAGTAGAGTGGTCGGACCACCGCGTGAGCGATCTTTCCTCCCTCAGCCACCCCGTCATGGAACTGTTTATGTAACGGTGAACCCAGAGAAGATTGGTAGTCGAGTGGTCGGACACCGCGTGAGCGATCTTTCCTCCCTCAGCCACGCCGTCGTGGAACTATATGTAACAGTAAACCCAGAGAAGATCGGTAGTCGAGTGGTCAGACCAACGCGTGAGCGATCATTCCTCCCTCAGCCACCCCGTCGTGGAACTATTTATGTAACGGTAAACCCAGAGAAGATTGGTAGTCGAGTGGTCGGACCACCGCGTGAGCGATCATTCCTCCCTCACCCAGCCCGTCGTGGAACTATTTATGTAACGGTAAACCCAGAGAAGATTGGTATTCGAGTGGTCAGACCACCGCGTGAGCGATCATTCCTACCTCAGCCACCCCGTCGTGGAACTATATATAACGGTAAACTCAGAGAAGATTGGTAGTTGAGTGGTCGGACCACCGCGTGAGCGATCTTTCCTCCCTCAGCCACCCCGTCATGGAACTATTTATGTAACGGTAAACCCAGAGAAGATTGGTAGTCGAGTGGTCGGACCACCGCGTGAGCGATCATTCCTCCCTCACCCAGCCCGTCGTGGAACTATTTATGTAACGGTAAACCCAGAGAAGATTGGTATTCGAGTGGTCAGACCACCGCGTGAGCGATCATTCCTACCTCAGCCACCCCGTCGTGGAACTATATATAACGGTAAACTCAGAGAAGATTGGTAGTTGAGTGGTCGGACCACCGCGTGAACGATCTTTCCTCCCTCAGCCACCCCGTCGTAGAACTATATGTAACGGTTTCTACGAGAGTTAAACTGAACTTCGCCGTACGGCACATTCATACGGAAAGGTATTCTGTGTACTAGCGTGGAACGTAAGGTTATGGGATACTTTGCTTATTAAAATATTCCTCTTGTGTGTCATCCTCTTCTAACATCACTCACTTACCTCTTAGCACTTAAACGATTTCTTTGCCTACATTATCCCTCCAGGTGGCCTAGTGAGAATTCTGTAGTGCATTGGTGTCACTGTTTAAGTATACTTGTAAATATTTCCAAGGTAACTTTTACTTTTCCTTGGAGGAATTGTAGTCAAGTGACAACGTGAACGGCTCATCAGCAAGGTTGGCCTCGGTTTCCATGTAAAACTGGAGGTTCAACGTCTGTGATCACGATATCACACTACAAGCCTTATGAATTAATTTTGTATTTAATGTAACTTTGAGAATCGGAAGCTCACTACTTCCTCGAAGGAATTTAATTGTATTTAATTACGTTTATTACTTCATATATTATTTTAGAAATTATGTTCGAACTACTGAACTTTTTTCATATTCTCATTGTTAACAAATCGACATTTATTTTACAACTTGCTTTACGTCACACCGACACAGGTAGGTCTTATGGCGACGATGGGAAGGAAGCGGTCGTGGCCCTAATTAAGGTACAGCCCGGGATTTTGTCTGATGTGAAAATGGGAAACCACGGAAAACCATATTCAGAGCTGCCTACAGGGGGGTTTGAACCCACTATCTCCCGGATGCAAGCTCACAGCTGCGTGCCACTAACCGCACGGCCAAGTCACCCGGTCAAGTCGACACTGAAGATAAGGAAGATATAATTTCTAAAGAACAGTCTGAAAAGGGGAACACTTTTGGGGCAGGAACGTACTGTTACTGGAACTAGATTTTTTAATATTAATGGTTGCAAAGTTCACACAATTAAATTCTTCTTCATTCGACTAATTTCAAACCGAGGTCTGACATAACGCTGAGGCTAAGAATGGAAGTCTATAACCCTTACATTGGCGACAATGGTTTTTGTTGTAGTAGTTGTTGTTGTTCCTCGGGTCGTCAGTCCATACACTGGTTTGATACAGCTCTCCAAATCACCCTATCCCGTGCTAACCATTTCATTACTACGTAACTCTTCATTCGTGATTCGACCTACCCATCTCACCTTCAGCATTCTTCTGTAATACCACATATAAAAATAAATAATTATTCATCAATATCATATGGCACGAAAGGTATAGAAATCAAGTTCAGATTCTGTTAGGTACTTCACAAGATACGTTGTTAAACTCCTCTAGTGATAGATATGTACAGTATCTATCTTCACAGACTGGTTGTTATTGTTCAATGGGGTAAATATTATAAATGCATTCCTTTTGTATTGAGATAAACCCCACCAAACTGGGCCCAATGTTTGGGAAGCCAGGCTCTGCGTGTCACAAGTCAAGACAAAGGGGGAGCGTCAGAGGAGTAACATCTCTTTAAAAAATGATTGGTCCAGCTGACCCGGCTGGTAGTCTTACGTGAGTGTCCTTTGCCAGGGTTACGGTGAAGACCTCAACGGCAGTGAAGGCGGAAAAGAGGGACTTCGGAATGGTGGAACCCTCCTATTCTGTGTAAATAAAACAGGAATTGCTACCTTGAAGTAGAAGTGAGAAATTCAAATGCTAAGGGAAGAAACCCCTATAGAAAATCAGCCTGGTGCCTCAGGCTTAAGATGGCACCTCCATCAAGGCACTCGGAAGCAGTGTGTTAATCACTCGCTCTTATTAAATAATCTGATTATAGAAACTGAAGCGAAATTACAAAACTGGATGCATAACCTGATGATGATATTTGGCTTGAAGAGGATAATGAAAGTTGGTTTGAGGACGATCGGAAAGTAAATCGCAGAGGTTGTCAAGACCTGGAGGGCAGTTAAGAAAATGGCCAGGAACCGTACTATGTGGGGAAATTTCGCCAAGAACCTATGGTCCAGAGGGAGCAACAGAAAATAATTCAAAGTAAGTCAATTTTTTTTTGCTTCGTCAAGCTGATGAATGTTCACATCATAAGTATTAAAGTAAGTAGGTAACAGACTAGAAAGATTAAATTTATTTTTTATACGATTTACATAAACATTACACTTTCGATACATCAGTCACTTGTTACCGCTTGAGAAAAATGTGTCCATCCGGTAGATAGTGGGTTCGAATCCCACTGTCGGCAGCCCTGAAGATGGTTTTCCGTGGTTTCCAATTTTCACACCAGGCAAATGCTGGGGCTGTTCCTAAATTAAGGCTACGGCCGCTTCCTTCCCATCCCATTCCTAGGCCTTTCCTATCCCATCGTCGCCATAAGACCTATCAGAGTCGGTGCGACGTAAAGCAAAAAAGGAAAAATAACAAAATTCTGATGACGCTGAGGACGAGAGCAAAGAGCTGGTTTCTTGAACCCATGAGGTATAGAGCTCAGATTCTGAGCAACTACTGAAATTCTTTCATACCCTTCTGTTGACATGGAATAATCATCTTCATGATGCGAAATATTATCTTCACGTTTATCACATAAAATGCAATATTCATATTCTGTATTGACATAGGAATGATCAATCACGACACCTTCGGGGATATTCTTCAATCATTTCACTGCTTGTGAGTACTGAAATATCCTTACCACCGGAACTTTAACATTAGATTCCACTCCACGTGCTGGAAACACATCTAGCATGATTCTCTTACTTCGATTAGTATTACAATATTTTATAATGTTTAATAAATGTTCAACATGTCGTATTATAACACACAAGAAAAGGGATGTATTCTGCCATAAGTCAGGTAGGAACCTCCGCAGAGGTGTGCCTGAGCCGGAGTTTACGTACAGTAGGGTGGCCAGTTCCTTTCCGCTCCTCCATTCCCTTACCTCTCACCAATAGTGCGTGGCAACCCATCCACTTCTTGACCACTCCCAATGTTGGTTAACTTCGGGTATCTCACAGGGTCCGATGTGTCAACACGGCCGTTAGTACTTTCAAGATACGAAGGCTGTAAATAAAGTGGCTGCAACATAATCCAGACACTCGCAGGAGATCGGGCATGCGCAAATAGCATATGGGAGCGGTCAGATGGCTCTGTTGTCGACGTGTACTTTGCATTTGACGGGGATCCAGTTGGGAGTATTGTTGCTGTGTGGTACTGAAGTGAAGAGTGACGATTTCACTTATGTAAAGCATGTTTACCAAAGGTGATCAATGTTCATGGATTTAAATCGAGGTTGCCCGTGGAAAAATGCATTAGCACGTTTCTTCGAGGATTACGTGAAGCCCGTGCCTAGAATATATTACCGTGTATGACTGTTGCAGGATGGGTCAAGGCGTTTCTTTCGGGTCGGAATACACTGCGGACTTTCACCGCACAGGTCGGTCGTCCAATCCTCAAGTTCAGGCGAACATTGTGAGTGGTCTCGTCTCCGTACACCATCAATCATCAGTCATCAAACGGTGCAGGACATACCGATGAAATATCTTAACATGAGGAAAATAGCCGCCCGTTGGGTTCCACATTAACTCACCTACGTATAGAAATGGCACCGGTATGCACCGGCTGCCATCCACCCGGACACATGCCGCAACAAAGGAGACGCATTTATAAAGCGTATTGTTGCCATTGATGAGACGTGGGCACGAGCCTTCGAGCCTGAATGAAAGCGTCAATCGAATGAATGAGTCACTTATGTTCGCCACATCCACATAAATTTTGACAGGAACCCAGTCGGGTGAAGCTTATGCTAATAGTAGCATACAACTACGAGGATGTTATTATTAAGCATGCTGAGCCTGAGAGATAAACCTTCAACAGGGACTACTATTGCCGATTTCTGGAGCGACATTGAGTCCGACTATGTGGCAGAAACATCCATGTTTTTTTGCGAGACGTTGTCATGTCGCAAACAACATCAAGCTCTTATTGCAGCAGTGGCATTGGGAGGCCTTGGAATACCGTACTCACCAGACATGAGTACTTGTGACTTCGAACTTTTTCTGAACCCCTCCGTGCCTCAGATTTCCTGACGTGGCATCTTTACTCCAAGCAGTGGGGCGCTCCGTCGCTGTCAACAGAGAACGCTTTGTCAACGGTCCTCAAAACGGCTTTCGAACATTATACAAAAGGTAATAGACTTTGCGGGTGACGACAATGAAGGAATGTAATACAGTTGTACTTGTTCATTAAATACTGCGTTCTAACAATATTGCCACTATTTTATTAACAGCCCTCGTAGCACGTTAATGACCACATCTCATGCAATGTATCACCTCAGATACTATAATTTCTAAAAGTTCCAAGAAGTGACTTATTTAGCTTCATTTGCCTGAATGGTCGAGGTAGTTGCCATCGGTTCATAGAACCCTGGGTTCGAATCTCGGACAGGCTGGCATGCTTTTCATCGCCCTAACACACATATCTATTTACAAACAATATCATCACACCACCAACCACCATAGGAACACACAATAATAAATAAATTCCTCCAGGAAGGGCATCCAATCGTAAAACCGGGTTTAGTTAGCATTAGTTTCAACTCCAGATTATGTTTTATGAACAGGCCTAGAACGAACAACTTAATTCAAGGTATGATTCTTCAGTTAATTTGTAATAATCGATGTGTATATAACTTCATTGTAAAAAAAAGGCATCGCACAAGCACCCTCTCCTGAGAGAAAAAGAAAGGAAAAAGACGAATAATATAAGACATAACACAAAAAAAACTATCGCGCATATCATTAATCTTAACTTAGGGAGAAGTGGAGTAATGTGAGGAACATTTAATCAGTTTCGCTTCAGAGAATAATTCCTCCCTGGAGGGAGCTGTTGATATGTTCGCCGCCTTGATCGTGAGAGTGCCCTCGAGTTATTCACGCGGTGTGTTGGGAGATAAGAACTATTCATGTGCAGTTCTCCTCAAATGAAGGCGTGGTTAACGAGAAAATCTGCATATTTGAACAAGATTGAGAACTAATAGACTATTTAAATATATGCAGAGTGCTAATGAAGCGAGTTCCAAACGCCATCTTCCAGCTGATCAGTTTTAACATCTTACGTGGTGAACACCGCCCACAGTGAGTATGTAGCCTCCTTCTCTTACTTGCTCTGTCTTAACATAGCAAGAAAATCCTGAGATATGATAGCGTCTTCTCAATTCACTCTGTCTGTAAGAGAAAATAGCACCGAAAGCAATGACTTTACATCGTGTGGTCATAGCCACATGTCCTCCAATTTTGCACGGAATCCAACGGATAGGGAAAATGTATTTCATTTCCAAAGTCCCACGAGTATGGGCTTGGATTCGAAATATGATTGTTTCAGAAACCGGAAACAAGCTTGTAGGTTTTCTGCGACACTAACATGGGACTTAGCTGCTATGAAAGTTTACTTGTTCTAGAGATTTAACCTCTCACTAGCACATCAAACGTCCCTTTTTTCACTTGTCTTTAGTAATATATTTCTTTCACGCAATCCGGGTCAACGGACCGCGTGCCTCTATAATAATTCTGCTCCATCGTGTTCTATCCATCGCAGTCAAACGCCATCCGTCTATATCTATCACCTCTCCCTTGGTCTATCAAGTAGTCTCCTTCCTGTGGGGTGAAATTCATGAGCTTCCACGGCCATCTGTTGTTTTGAATCCTTGCCACATATCCAGCCCACTGCATTCACTTGCTTTTCATGATCTCTGCTATGTTGGCATCTTGGTACAGTTCCTCTAGCTCATGATTGTGTCTTATCCTTCATTCACCCGTATTTACGTCTAAACACTGGACCGAACATCTTTCCCAAACCTTTTCGATCAAGAACGAGGAGTTTATGAATGTCCCTCTTTCGGATACTCGTCATCTCGCAGCCATATAGAACAACGGCCTGGATCAGGGTTTTATACAGCCGAATTTTGATCTGTTTCGAGAGATTATTGGAGTGGAGCAGTTATGTTAAGCTGTACAAAGATCGGTTTCCTGCCTGCATCCTGGCATTTATCTGGTAGCTACTAGGTGTACGACGACCTGAATGACTCCAAAGTGTTCAGGTCATGGATGTTATTAGAATCGAGTCCTCAGTGAAATACGCACCCAGTTATTTGAATTCGCGCACTCTTCAGTAGAAATGGCGAAATGAAGTTTCTTAGACCTCTCTTATGCTTAACCACATTACAGTACAGAAAAATTATGAAAAATATGATATATAAAATACTTTATTTTACAATTGGGGTTTCGTCGCGTCAAAAACTCGTCTGAATAGTAATGTAATATAAATGAAATTTGAAAACAACTTTAAACTAATATTTACACGCAATCACAAAAAAAAAAAAAATTTGGCTGGCAAAGAAATATTTATTTTCATGCATTCTCGAGATGCGAGGATATTCATGAACTGTGAACAGGAGGCGGCCGAAGAGATGGTACTTTTAATACTACCACCTGTACAATATGTACATCCTATTTCAAACAGGGGGATTTTGAAACAAAGTCATCATCTACGACGTCCAATTTTCGTCCGGCTGAGGGTACATATCATTAGTTAAACTTCTAGCATCCTCAGATTAATGACAATTACTTAATTTATACACCCACTATAATTCACTCATACGTATTCTCACAGTCGGTTTATGCATCTAATAGGTACTAGCTGTAGACGACCTGAATGACTCCAAGGTGTTTATGTCACGGGTGTTATTAGAACCGAGTTCTATAATCTAGTTTCCGCCGCAATAAATGAGCGATTATAGGCGTTTGACCTGCTAAAGGGAATGACAAAAGTGGTAAAAAGAGTGTATTATGCTAGAAAGGTAAGCAAATATTGAAGACGTTAATATGTAAAAATAGTGCCATATTAAAGGAATATACTCTGCAATTAAAGTATGAAGTTAAAAATTTGTTTTCTTCAATTTAGGGAGGAATTCCCTCCCCCCCCCTCCCCCCACCAAAAAATGTCTCATTGACATGTGAACTTTAAATTTCTTCAGACATTTCAAAGAATAACTATCATTTCATGTCATATGTTGCACACCGATTAATAGCAAAGTGCACGAGGCTCATATTCCAATTAAAGTATTTTTTAAAGTTTAGCCAACTGCTACAAGTACAGGTCTACGTCTACTATCTTCAAAATATGGAAGCCAAGAGATATTTGAATATAAACAGGGAAGACCAATTATTTTTCAAATTGCAATATTTCAAAATACTCCGAGTAAAGCTTGATTGTGAGTCTCCTTTCAGAGATCAGTATGAGGCCAATAAACTCAAATAATGCCTTGGGAGTATCGCTACCCTGAAAATTAAAGAAACAGTGAAGGGATAACTCAACCTGATGTTAACCGGTCAGTGATCTTCCTCGAATACTAATGATAAACGGAACCAAGTGACATCTAAAGTGAAACGAGCCAATGATACCGAACGAGAGAGTACGCGTGATTTATCTTATGCCGAAGATTACTAGGCAGTATATGTACTCCAACAGAAGGAAGTGAATCGCAGACAGAAAATTATGACCACAGTAAGACAAACGACCCTAAAGTTCACTCTCACAAGAAGGTTTACTTAACAGCGTTCAGTGACACTACGAAACATTGTAGCAATGTTGAGAATTGTTTCATTTTTGTTTTATTTAATCATTAATCATTTTCTATATTAATTGCATTGCATTAATTGCATTGAAATCTTTTATAAGAACGGTAAACATGGGCATTTTACAGAGCTCTATCTACAGGAATGGCAAGAGTACTTCAGACTCTATCAAGGGAGTTCCACGCAGAATTGTAAACTTTCTCCTCAACTGTTCTACATACATAGGTAGTATATTGTGAGGAAAGCTCTGGACGGATGGGAGGAGGCGTTTCAGTTAATGGCGAAAAGGTTAACAATTCGCGCATTGCTGACAATATAGCTTTCTTAGCAAACATACAAGAAGAATTAGTTGAACTCATTATGTTAATTGAAAAGAGATTCAAGAACTTGGTTTAGAAATGATTACCTCGAAAATTAAAATAATGATAATGGACAAGCAAATAAACAACCATCCAGAAATAAAGCAAATTGATCGCTTTGAAGTTGTCAATTAATGTATAACAAGTGAAATGAAATGTCGTATGGCTTTTAGTGCCGGGATATCCCAGGACGGGTCCGGCTCGCCAGTTGCAGGTCTTTCTATTTGACGCCAGTAGGTGACCTGCGCGTCGTGATGAGGATGAAATGATGATGAAGACAACACATACACCCAGCCCCGTGCCGTAGGAATTAAATAATTAAGGTTAAAATCCCCGACCCGGCCGGGAATCGAACCCGGGACCCTCTGAACCGAACGCCAGTACGCTGACCGTTCAGCCAACGAGTCGGACAGTATAACAAGTTATAAGTCAGCAGGAGAAGAGGTAAAACGACGGTACAGTCTGGCTTAGGTGGCAATGGAAAAAAATTAGCAAGACTGTGGAAGGACAACAGATTTGTAGAAGCTGAAAATAAAACTGATAAACTGTCTAATATTTCTGATGTTGATGTATAGATGCGAGCCGTGAACATTAAGAAGGAGATGGATAAGATAGATGCAACTGAAATGTTTTCTGGAGAAGGATGTTGAGAATTCCATGGATTGATCACCGTACAAATAACTCAATCCTAACAGAGCTTAAAATTGAAAGGAGGACCTCAGGCAAGGTTAGAATCATCAGGTAAAGTATTTTGGCCATGTTATGAGGAGAGGAACATGCAATATGAAGATGTTGATTATTTAAGAAAATGGACAGATGTCATGAGGAAGAGTCCCAACAAGGTTGATTAGTCGGATGTGGAAGCAATGCATGATCTAACAATAGAACCGGCCG
This sequence comes from Anabrus simplex, assembly GCF_040414725.1. Taxonomy (NCBI): domain Eukaryota; kingdom Metazoa; phylum Arthropoda; class Insecta; order Orthoptera; family Tettigoniidae; genus Anabrus; species Anabrus simplex. The sequence goes on from NC_090269.1 coordinate 127,662,302, forward strand.
ATCAAAATGACTGCTACAAAATTTCCAAACTCTATTTTGACTACAGTTTTCTATTGTAGGCTGCAGTTATTTTACTTGATTGGTGGTCAGGATCATCATTATTAAATATAATTATTTTTGCATTATTAGAAGGATCGTTAATAGCGAGTGTACATACTACCACTGGAGTAGTCATTTTGACAGCTGTATTAATTACCATTAAAATATGTTATATGTCTCTCGTGGAGACATAATCATCCGCTCATGATTATCCTATCAACGACGGTAATGTTCAAAAACACATCAGTACATCTCGGATATTGTGCGAACTGTACGAAGAAAAATTTGTCTACGCCTCCGGTAGTGCTGTCATTTGTCAGCTTGACAGAGTACGGCAAACATGTCTCGTAGACCGCCATCTCTCACCCTGAAGAGTTGCTGAGTCTATTGCATGGCATTCCTGAAGATATGTCTGATGTAGATTGTGGTCCATATATAGGGGACCTAAGAGCAGAAACTACAGACGAAGATTGCTACCAATCAAGTGATCACTTGGAAAGCAGCAGGCCTAATTCCGATCACACTGAAAACCGGATTGCTTAGGCTGAAAGTAAGTTGATATTATTATAACTATGATTTAACAACTTTCTTGAAATTCCCTGATATTTACAGTATACAAATTGTAAGGATACCTTGCATATCCTGTGTGCTGACAAGTTTTCAATTGTTCTATGGCAGCCTGAGAAACTAACCCGTAAATCATGGTGTCATAGGGGATGCGGCAACCAAGACAAAATACGTACTCCACCCGCCACAAGAATGTTGAGGAAAAGCAATGTTAATTTTAAGAACCATTTAATATATTTGCAAATTAAGTGGCGAATTAATTAGCTGAAATAAAAATTATGGGGAAAAAATTATTTCAAAAGTTTCTAGGCAACATGTTCGGTCTCACCAAGTGATGACAGCAACTTAAAATCTCTTTGGTCACAAAACACACAAAATTCAGTAATATCTTTATCTTCCAAACTTGTGTAATATTCTAGCCCTATTCGAACGACTAGCATTCTGTAAAGTAATTTCAATTTGTTGAGTTTTTATTTGTTATTATAATTGAGAAAAATACTTCTCAAGTAACTGTAATCGAGCCCAATTACTTTTTTCTTGTACTATTCCGATCACAGTGCATAACCTATATCTATAAAATCAAAAGTAAGCTTGTATGTTCGCTATACATATCTACACACCTGCACTGATCAGTACCGAAATTCGCACCGAGGCTCAAGAGGCACTCAGGCGGGTCGTAGATGTAGTTATATCGTCAAAGATTTAATAAAATAAAACTTGGTCATAACATGCGATACACCTAAAAGGCTAGAAGGTTTTATGTACCGACACCATTTTTGATACCATAGTCTTAAGGAATAAACTGGACACACGAAAAGCATGGAACTTAAAATAGCGAGGAATGTGAACACATCTCATAGAGGCACAGGACAAAACTCTTCATTTGTACTTCTCTGCATTCTGCTGTATGATACACTCTAGAGATTTATTCTCCGAAAAATTAACCTCAATCTCATAAAAGAATCGGACGGGTCGTAGAAGTAATTATATCGCCAAATATTTTATAAATAAGGTCATAATATGTGTGATATGCTAGTAGAAAGCTTTATGAATTGAAGAAATTTTGATGCCAAAACTCTTAACGGATAGACTGGACAAACGAATAGCAAAGAACATAAAGGAGAAGGAATATCTACGATACAACCTAGCGATTTATTCTCTAGAAAATTTACCTCAGTTCCGTAAATGAGTTTGGAATGATTGCTTTCAGGTGCGGATTACTTCTTCAAACGTATGTACCATAGTTTTGCACTCCTCCTCGTTCCTTGATTCTTAAACATCATTCTAGTTGTAGATTGGAAAGTTTGCTGTGAATCTCTTACGTTAAATTCATCATTAGGGGAAATCATAACTATATGCCTAGTAGTAGAAACTGTTGCTGGTTTTTGAGATCGTACTATATAACCGTGTGTGAAACGTAATATTGTTTATCCTCTGGCACTGGATTAATGATTTCTCACTTAGAGAAGATGTGCAAACTTAACGAATCGATATCAATTATTCGCAATAATTTCAAAAGTTGTCAGAATGCATAAAAAGAAATGTGGTACAGGCTATATTTGTGATGTATTTTCAAGTGTTTGTTGATCTAATATTACATTCTATTACGACAATAGTTCGTGTGTATTATTTCATTATCTCGAAACTTTGCAAGTACATTCGTGCGTCAATACTGAACAACATGATACACTGCGGGTGGAGCTCGTGGGTAAATGGTAGTAAGTTATGACGTAAAGCTGCATATATTTAGGCTGTAATAGATTAGAATGCAGGCGAATTTTGCTAGTGGTAAGTGTCATCTAGCCCGCTGATCCGTAATGTACTGAGAGTAACATAAAGTTCAGGGGTTCTAATAGGTTGTACCCCTGCTGTTTATGTAACTCTCTCAGCAAAACCGTTGTGCAGTTAGAGTATCATTGTTACTCACCTCAGCAATTGCATTCTAACGAATTTCTGCCTAAAAATCCGCTCTCTAGGGTACGACTGTGAAATACTCAAGTTCAAAATCATTAAAATTCAAAATAAACCATTCTTTTTTTCTTACTATTTGCTTTACGTCGGTGCGACACAGGCAGGTTTTATGGCGACGAAGGGTTGGGAAAGACCTAGGAGTTGGAAGGAAATGGTCGTGGCCTTAATGACAGTACAGCCCCAGCATTTGCCTGGTGTGACAATGGGAAAGAACAGAAAACCATCTTCAAGGCTGCCGACAATGGGATTCGAACGCGCTATCTCCCGGAAGCAAGCTCACAGCCGCGCGCCTCTAACCACACGGCCAACTCTCCCGGTAGTCAAACCATTCTGAAATTACAAACAATGCCCTCAATATCAAACAGAAATTAATGCCGCCAGAAGAATGTCATTCCAGTGACAATGGATGCAGGAAGTGGAGCTACAGTCTACACCGCCCTTCTCCAACAACACTTTGGAGATAGCTTAATTTCTCTTTCCCTTCCCACTGTCCGGATCTCATACCTGACATATTGCGTCAGATGTCAAACCTAGGATGTTCCCGAATTTCTAGGGAAGATAGGCTATGACTATTGTTGTACCCATGCGGCAACCTGTGTTCGGCGACAGTCTGGAGGACAGCTACGAGCAATGAGTGGGACGTGAAGGTGCACATTTAGAACAGATGCTGTACCGCGCACACACCTGTAGCCGTCGTCACCCTGCGTGTTATATGTTGATGTTCGACCATGTTTTTAATTTCACAACTGTTTAGTGTGGCACATAATGTAATATTGTTTTGGTAAGAATTAAGCCATTCTTTTTCAGTTAAAGAAACTTATATTAGTGTTCGCCAGAATGAAAAGCTTATAACTAGGGCCAGGATTTCGTTGACCAATAAAGTTTACAAAATGACCTATAAAATGACGAAAAATACCGTAAAAAGGTACAGAACTTTAAAAAATATCATAAATTTTGAATAGAATTTTACAGTCAATTTACTAATTGAGTTGGTATAGCCTAAGTTATATTTATGTTACAGATATTATAATAAGCTTTTGGTCTTTTGCCATGTCAGGGAAACAGGGTGAATTTCTTTACGTTTCACGGAGAACATTCATCCACGTCTTCAGAATAAAATATTGATTGTCCACGGGAACGATTTCTCTAATTGGTCATGTCTCTCCTGAATTTTGGACATTTCCAATTGACGTATATCAGAAAATGACGTAAAATTTAGCATAAAAATGACAAAACAGTGACCTTATAAATGAGTAATTCTACAACGTGGGAACGGTGGTCTGCATTTCTGTACAAGTTAGCAATGTCTGTTGTGAACCAATTAAAAGATGACATGTCATAAAAATCCAAGCCCTGCTTATAACACTACGAATATAAAATACCTGTCAAAATAATAATTTTAAATACAATTGCACTGTAAAAGTTTGCAATTATAAGTTTTCTTCGCATACGGTTATTAATCACTAAATATCCGGCTGTTTGGATCAATGGTCTGCGTAGTCACCTTCGGTTCAGAGGGTCCCGAGTCCGATTCCCGGCCGGGTTGGATATTTTAACTTTTCACCTGACTCGGGGGTTGGGTGTTTGTACCGTCCCCATCATCCCTGCAACTCACACACCACACCTAAGGCTACCATACACTATAGTAACACACAGTTTCACATACACTGCAGATCCGCCCACCCTCGTAGGAGGGTCTGCCTTATAAAGCCTGCACCAGGTTATCAGGTTGGAATTTTTTTTTATTATTATTATTATTATTATTATTATTATTATTATTATTATTATTATTATTATTATTATTATTATGTTACTTTTTGCATCCCACTAACTACCTTTGACGGTTTTCGGAGACGTCGAGGTGCCGGAATTTTGTCCTGCAGGAGTTCTTTTACGTGGCATTAAATCTACCGACACGACGCTGACATATTTGAGCACCTTCAAATACCACCGGACTGAGCAAGGATCGAACCTGCCAAGTTGGGGTCAGACCGTCTGAGCCACACAGCCTGGCATTATTATTATTATTATTATTATTACTATTATTATTATTATTATTATTATTATTATTATTATTATTTATGCGAACAAGCCCTTTAGGACTACGCAAAGTACTTAGAGGAGTGCATTTGCCTTCATCTGTGCCCATATTTCTTTCGTTATTTTACTGTGGCCTTCCTTTCTCTCTTCCGAACTGGTTGTTCCAGTCTTCTTCTTTCGTCCTTCCTCTTGGTCAACATGCCATTTGTGAATATTGGATCTGAAGATTACTCTGTTTTGGACATCTGGTGGTGTAATTCCTGCCTGTTTCAAATCGGTTTTGAATTTATCAATTTATGTCATTGTGTCTGTTTGAACTTTGCTTGTGTTTACATATAGGCCTAATTCGACAATGTGTTTGGCAAGTCTGTCTGGATGTATTCGTTTAATATGCCCATAGAATCTGAGCCTGGGTTTTCTAATGTCGCTGAATATTGGTGTATTGTTTGACATTCCATCTGCCTCAATTATTATTATTATTATTATTATTATTATTATTATTATTATTATTATTATTATTATTATTATTATTATTATTATTATTATTATTATTATTGTTGTTGTACCGGGCGGTACACCTCCACTCCGCTAATTTAAAATGTGCGCCAGTTGAAACTCCTCTGCTGGAGGAAGTCTGAACTTTATCTACGGTATTAATTCTCTACTTTCTCAGAAGATGTCACCACGTGGAAAATTTTGAGTTTTTGAACTGTGTCATTTTTGATGTGGTTTTGTTTCACTTGAAGTAAGAAGTGTGAACTTTCTCTTCTAGAGGACACTACTGAAGATCAACAATAGTGCAACCTAGTGCGGAGTCAAAGAACTATTTTGTTGGAGAAATTTTTATTTCAAATGTTTGTCTTTGCTAAATTTTTTTTCAGTTATTGTTTAAGTTGGCTGTATACCCCTCTCTTTCCCCTTGTTTTGCATTTAACCAATCCTGAATTTCTTTGAGTTATTTCCGACCAATCCGATGTATCTTCCCCCAACTTGGATATGTTTCTGTACCCGAGCCAATAAAAAGTTTGTGGGAGGGTGTTTTCATTCCCCTAACGCCTAGAACCTTCCGCGAGAGGATATAAACTGCTGATTTTAGGGTCTCCAAGCCACTTCTGTTCCATCTTTCAGTGTATAAAGTACATAGCAGGAGGCGGGAAGCGCCTCTTTCCTCGGCAGCGGTCATCAATAAGGTAATGGCCGATTAATAAATTCTTTCTTTGCTAGCTCAGCAGTTTAACTCTCGGGGCGGGTGCGAAGCGTTCCTCCATGTAACCTTTTCCTAAAATGTAACGATCTTTTCTTCTATTCTCTTTTAAGCTACATACTGGGATAGACAGTGCTAACCCTCTCGAGCTCCCACTCTTATTGTTTTGAGGTGAACTTATTTTTCTCAACCTATTCTTCGATAACGTAAAACAAATTGTTCTTTTCTTAAGTCACCTCTTTAGCATGGGATTAGCCCTTGTATTTACGGCCTAGTGCCAAGTAGGTCTTAATCAAAGTGTATTAGGAGTGCAAGCTCGCCTCCTCTCAAATTGTTATTTTAGAGGTCATTTAATTAACCTGCTTTTCATTTAATAGACCTCAGTAGATTGGGTATTTTACCCCTGTGTTTATGTCCGTTGAGGACAACTTGAAGGTGGAGTTTGGTTTAAATTTTGAGAGCGAGTGGCTCTTTTGAAAATTGAATGTTGTATGCCTCGTGGAGGCTTTTCTGTGTAATTTGGAGCAAGGGCTCCTAGGTATGAATGGGGTTTTCTGCCCCTCTGTTAAAACTCGTGTTTGGGGTAAAACTGAGCTGATTGCCCAAGCAGTGTAAAATCTGGGCGCGAAGCCCAATCCCTGTAAATATTGGAACTACCCTTTTTGATTTGCTACTTTGTACCTGCCATGCTTGTTATTTCTTTGTTTTTGAAAAGAAAATATAACCTTGTTAAATTTTAAATTAATTTTGCTTTCGTAGCTGGAGACCTATTCACACCCGCACCTTCTTTCACCTCTACCTACCACGGAAAACTCCGTAACAATTATTATTATTGTTACCGAGTTTTTGTGGTAGTTATGCGTGAAAGAAGGTGCGGGGTGGTGAACAGGTCTCAAGCTACTAAGAGTAAAATTAATTTAAAATTTAACAAGGTTATATTTTCTTTTCAAAACAAAGAAATAACAAGCATGGCAGGTACAAAGTAGCAAGTTCAAAGGGTAGTTACAATATTTACAGGATTTGGGCTTCGCGCCCTGACTGCACAATGCTAGGGCAATCTGCTCAGTTTTACCCCACACACACAATTTTCAACAGAGGGGCAGAAAACCCCATTCATGCCTAGGAGCCCTTGCTCCAAATTACCCTGAAAAGCCTCTACGAGGCATACAATACTCAATATTCAAAAGAGCCACTCGCTCTCAAATTTAAGCCTCTCCCAGGCCACACCAAACTCCACCTTCAAGCTGTCCTCAACGGACGTAAACACAGGGGTAAAATACCCAATCTACTGAGGTCTATTAAATGAAAAGGAGGTTAATTAAAGGACCTCTAAAATAACAATTTGAGAGGAGGCGAACTTGCACTCCTAATACACTTTGATTAAGACCTACTTGGCACTAGGCCGTAAATACAAGGGCTAATCCCATACTAAAGAGGTGACTTAAAAAGAGAATAATTTGTTTTACGTTAACGAAGAATAGGTTGAGAAAAATAAGTTCACCTCAAAACAATATGAGTGGGAGCTCGAGAGGGTTAGGACTCTCTATCCCAGTATGTAGCTTTAAAAGAGAATATATGAAAAGAGTAGTTACATTTAGGAAAAGGTTACATGGTGGAACGCTTCGAACCCGCCCCGAGAGTTAAACTGCTGAGCTAGCAAAGAAAGAAGTTATTAATCGGCCATTACCTTGTTGTTGACCGCTGCCGAGGAAAGAGGCGCTTCCCGCCCCCTGCTATGTACTTTACACACTGAAAGATGGAACAGAAGTGGCGCAGAGACCCAAAAATCAGCAGTTTATATCCTCTCGCGGAAGGTTCTAGGCGTTAGGGGAATGAAAACACTCGCCCACAATTACTTTATTGGCTAGGGTACAGAAACATATCCAAGTTGGGGGAAGATACATCGGATTGGTCGGAAATTACTAAAAGAAATTCGGGATTGGATAAATCTAAAACAAGGGGGAAAAGAAGGGTATACAGCCAACTTAAACAATAACAGAAAGAAATTTAACAAGAAACAAACATTTGAAATAAAAATTTCTCCAACAAAATAGTTCTTTGACTCCGCACTAGGGTGCACTATTGTTGATCTTCAGTAGTGTCCTCTAGAAGAGAAAGTTCACACTTCTTACTTCAAGCGAAACAAAAACACATCAAAAATGACACAGTTCAAAAACTCAAAATTTTCCACGTGGTGACATCTTCTGAGAAGGTAAAGAATTAATAGCGTAGATAAAGTTCAGACTTCCTCCAGCAGAGGAGTTTCAACTGGCGCAATTTTTAAATTAGCGGCGTGGAGGTGTACCGCCCGGTACAGACCTCCCCCCCCCCCAAAAGTTCCTCCAGGGGTGACACATAAAATTGTTTGAAAACAAGGTTCAAGTTTGATGTAGATATGGAGATTAATTGCCAAAAAAAATTTATAAGACTTTCTTAATTTGGTTTGATTCAGTTTCAAAAGTTTGTTGTTGCAGGTGAAGTACAGTCTTTATGTTTGTAGAAGTTGAGTTCTGAAGATAAACTTTTAATACTTAAAAGTGATGAAAAATTTTGCAATGTCCACCAAATATTGCTGTTGAATTCCCAAGTGTAGTCAATGCTTATAGTAACTGTTCATGTAGTTGATGTTGATGAAGTTGGATGGCCAGACCGGCCGTTGCAGCTTGCGTCCAAAGGAGGCCGCTCGGACCCCTCAAGTACCCTGAGATACCGCTCACCCGCACTATGAGGGGAGCAGTGGTGTTGAAACACGCCGCGCCCGCGGTGAAGGAATACAGGCTGCGGGCAAGTAGCAGGTCGTGCGCCGCACATCAGCCTTGGCCGGGAGGAGAGCTCCGGCTCGCCGTGCACATGTCGTCCTCGCTGGGGCCGAGGGGGCCCGTCCTCGAACCCAGTCGCGGCACAGCGCCGCGCGGCTGCGGGGGCACTGAAACATTAAAGCTAGGCGGCAGAATATTGTTGGACCATCATCATTTTTTGAGGGCACAGTCTTGTTGGAGAGGTAGAGGGGCCAGCGGCGTGCAAATATCCATGGCATTTAATCTAATCAAGCCACAGTGTGTATTGGAGCAGGAGACGGGAGCGTGGTAATGGCCGAGGCAAGGACAGGATGGCAGTTTAACAAATCGGGGGAGGTTTCACACAAATGCTTACATATAAAACAAAATATTATAGAAGGGGCAGAATGCCTAGAAATTGAAAACTCAAAAAAAATATAACCTTCATATCCCCTTTCACAATAATATGAAGCAAGTTAACACAGAAATTACTCCGGTTTCACCTGTGACAGGTGAACCCTAAATATCCTCTCGGTGGCTGGATTGCTTACTAACAACGTAACTGGCGTAAGAAAATCGAGAATGATACAAGGCCCATGAAATCTGGGGGCAAGCTTGCCCGCGGGAACAAAGTTCTTGACCATCACCTGGTCACCTACATTCAAAGGGGTGGGTCTCCGTCCACGATCATACCTTTCCCTAACCTTTTCATGAGATACCTTAAGATTGGCTTTAGCCTTCTTCCAAAGATCTTTAATATTATCCGGATCTATTGTCTCGGGTAGAATGTCACTCAGAGACCAGAGGTTAGAGAGCGGCGAGTTGGGAACAAATTTGAACATTAAAGAGGCTGGAGTGAATTTATGTGATTCATGAACCGCCGAATTCAAAGCAAAAGCTAACCAATGCAGGGACGTGTCCCACCTGGAATGATCTTCATGATGATAGGCAATAAGTGCGGACCTGAGATTACGATTAACCCGTTCAGCCAGAGATGGTTGAGGGTAATAAGCGGAAGTAGTTACATGAGAGATGGATAAATCAAAACAGAATTTACGAAAAAGATTTGATGTAAACGCCTTAGCGTTATCAGACACAATATATTGGCACGGACCAAAAGAAGCAAAAATAGAATTTAGGCAAGTAATGGTGGACTGAGCGGTAGCCAGCTTAGTCGGAAATAACCAAGAAAATCTGGTAAAACCATCTACGCATACAAAGATGAACTTGTTAGCATTACCCTTTGACTGGGGGAAGGGTCCTACATAATCAATGTACAGGCGTTCCATGGGGCGCGACGCTTGATGGGAAGACAAAAGGCCTACCTTGGTGGACATGGTTGGTTTACTAATCAAACAGGATTTACAAGCCTTTACTAGTTCACGGATTTCACCGTCCATACCTTTCCAGATGAACATTTCACGAATCTTTTCACAGGTTTTAAAGATTCCAAGATGCCCCCCTAATGGGGTCTCATGATAGTACTTGAAGATCATAGGCACAAGAACAGATGGAACGACAACCTTCATCATCTTGTCATGCCTCGAAGGGCAACATAAAACACCATTCCTCAGAACATAAGGGACAACATGTTCCCCAGAAGAAAGGGTTTCCATTATCGGAGCCAGCGTCGGATCTTCATGTTGGTATTTCTTGACATCCCTAAAGAGCATGGAGGCATCAGTTAAGATGGCATTAACATCAAATAGTGTGGACTCGGGAGGTGATGAACGGTCGACCGGTTCATGGTTCTCAACGTCGTTTGAAAACATACGACTGAGTCCATCAGCAACAACATTTTCGGTACCTCTGATATGCCTGACATCGAATTGGAAGGCAGAAATACGGATGGCCCAGCGGGCTATGCGACCAGTACGACGCGGCCTACCTAAGATCCAGCTTAAGGCTTGATTATCTGTCTCCAGGTCGAATTTAACATGTTCCAGATAGAGACGGAACTTCTCTAAGGCGAATAAGACTGCCAAACCTTCGAGCTCATATATGGAATACTTGGCTTCTTGAGACGACAATGTCCTAGATGCATAGGCGATGGGTCGCCTCCCTAGTTCAGTCTCTTGAAGAAGGGCTGCAGCTACTGCTGACGACGACGCATCAGTTTGGACGATGAATTTCTTCGAGAAATCAGGCATAGCAAGTACAGGGGCATTACAGAGAGCCAATTTAAGATCTTCAAAAGCGGCTTGTTGAGAATGTCCCCACTCGAATTTGATGCCTTTCCTACGAAGAAGGTTTAAGGGCGCCGCTCTATTAGCAAAGTTAGGAATGAACTTTCTGAAGAAATTCACCATACCAATAAACCTGGCGATGCCTTTAATGTCCTTGGGAGGTTTAAAATCACGGATGGCCTGTGTTCTAGAATGATCGATGGCTACACCATCAGGTGACACAATGTGCCCTAGGAAAGACATAGAGGGCTTAGCAAAGGCAACCTTGGACAACTTAACAGTTAACCCAGCCTTACGAAGGCGATCGAGAACTTCTCGCAGATGATCTAGATGCTCCTCAAAAGTCTCTGAAAATACGACGACATCATCCAAGTAGTGATATAAGTACTCAAATTTGATGTCGGAGAAGACCCTATCTAGTAGCCTAGTGAGTACAGCTGCTCCCGTGGGGAGCCCGAAAGGCACGCGGTTGTATTCGTATAAGTTCCAGTCCGTGGCAAACGCTGTAAGATGTTTAGACTCTTCGGCAAGGGGAATTTGATTATAGGCCTGATTCAATTCCAAGATAGTAAAGAACTTGGCTTACGAAACCATGAAAAACAAGAATGAAGGTCAGGAAGGGGCACAGATTGCAACACCACCTTCCGATTGAGAGCCCTATAATCAATGACAGGCCTGAAGCCTCCTTGGGGTTTCGGAACTAGAAAAATAGGCGAAGAATACGCCGACTTAGAGGGCCTAATGATACCATCCTTCAACATCTGATCGATAATTTCTTTCAGAGCCTTCATTTTAGGTGGAGATAGCCTATACGGTGGGAAACGGACAGGAATCGAATCAGTGACCTCAATTTTGTATTCAATAAGGTCAGTAACACCAAGAGTATCCGAGAACACCTCTGGAAACGACTGACACAGCTTACGAATACTATCAGCCTGCTCCTCCGGTAGATGTCTAAGGTCTAACGACATCTCATCCTGGGTAGGCGAAATAGATGAACATGATACAGAATTACACTTTAATAGAGGGATATTACAATTAGAGGCAAATTTGAAAGTGCAAGACCTACTCTGAAGATCGAGCACAAGACCAGTGTGAGAAATAAAGTCCGCTCCCAATATAATGGGGCAAGACAAGAGCTTGGCCACAAACAATTTAACTTTCCATGTGAATTTAAAAATACGAATTTTGACCAATAAGGAACCTAGAATTTCTAATGGGGATGAATTAGCCGAAACATATTGAACAGGAGATGAGACATAGTCAGGTAGTTTACAAACAGATTTAAATTTAGAATACCATTCAGCCGAAATAATCGAACAAACACTGCCTGAATCTAAGAGAGCTGTTATAGGCTCGTTATTTAGCTCAATCTTAAGAAAAGGAACAGGTGCGGGGAAATCCGCCGCAATCCTAAGACACTCTTTGGGACCTTCAAAAGATAAATTTGAAAATTGCTCGTTCCCTGAATTTACAACCTGTTTACCAGGGGCTGAGTCTCGGGAAGATGGACTAGTCGACTCAGCCGAAGCCACTAGTCACTTATTATTATTGGCATAGGTAGAATCTGCACCAGAAGTTGAGCAGGAGGGGGTGCTATTCGAGTTTGGGCAGTTCTTGGCAATATGTGAGAAAGCCCCACATTTAAAACAGCCTTGTGCTGAACCAGCTCCATTATTTGCCCTACTAGACTTGATCAGTGGACACTTATTGCGCAGATGGTCAGGCGACCCACAAGCATAACATTTACGGGGTGTGACTGGTCGGCGAGGTGGAGGCCGAGTATTACTAAACGAAGGAGGGGGTTCTTTTGCCACACGCAAGGAATCGGCGTACCTAACTCCTTCCGCTGAGACGGCCAACGCTTCAAGTTCAGAGAAAGTTTGCGGGCACGCCGCGAAACACAAGTATGACCTATAAGATGGTGAAATGCCTTCTACAATAGCCTGTACAATCTGATCTTCAGGAAAATGAAGAGCAAACACCCTAGTATAAAACTTAATGTCCTGTATGAAATCAGCCAAGTTTTCATCCAAGCGTTGTACACGGTAATAGTACTTCTGAATCAGAGATGACCTCGCGCGGGCGGGAATAAAATTTGCAAGCAAGTGTGCATGAAAATCTTCAATAGATGACTGTTCGGCTATGGCTCTTACTATTTTGTCAGAAAGAATACCAATTGCATAAGGATAGATGATTTGCAAACTTTGACATGGAGAAAGAGAAAACACAAGGGCATGATCTTGAAATTCAACAAGAAATCTTAAAAATGAAATTACGTCACTGGTGGTATTGACGGAAAAGTTAGAGATACCTCTGAGCAACATTGCCAAGGGATGAGGCAAGCTACTAAACCCGGGTGACATAGTAGGTAAAGGTTTCAATGGCAAAGTAGTTAATTCAGAACGTACATTATTTAATGAGTTACGGCGTTCAGACTCGTCCAATGGGGCAGAGGTTGTTTGAGCAGCAATGGTTTTCCTATTGACTTCTCCCTTATGAGGCTCTTCCCCGCTACCTACATTCACCGTGACGGGTTGATCAGTTTTGGGAGGAACCTCCCCAGTTAACAATTGAGTGACCTTGCTAGATAATTCAGACATATTTTCAAGCAGCGTACTAGCTTCCTTCTTCTGAACGTCATTCAACTTTAGAGACAACAGATCATTAACTCTATTTGAAAAATGAAACAGCCTAGCTTGCACACGCTTAATTTGATTAGGAGAAGGATCATTTTCATCAAAAAAACTAACTACAGAAGCTAGCCCAGTAATATTCTCCGTGATCGTGGAAAGAGAGTCGTCAATTTCTTTCTCTCCCAAGGTGGGGATGGAAATGGGCAAATCAAGGGACTCTCTAAGCTTATTTGTGTCTACTGCAACCGTGCCTCCAGATTGCACATTTCTAATAGTCAATTCGTAAATCAACTCCTCCTTGCGCAAATAGGTAAGATGGAGAACATCGCGAGGGCCGGGCATGATGACAGAACAATTTTGAAAAACTCAAAAATTCCAGCAACTGAAAAAATGGTTAGGGTTCGGAACAAACAATGTTTAGCCGTCAAAAGTGGCTAAATTGAGACCCATTCAACCACGCTGTGCTACCACTTGTTACCGAGTTTTTGTGGTAGTTATGCGTGAAAGAAGGTGCGGGGTGGTGAACAGGTCTCAAGCTACTAAGAGTAAAATTAATTTAAAATTTAACAAGGTTATATTTTCTTTTCAAAACAAAGAAATAGCAAGCATGGCAGGTACAAAGTAGCAAGTTCAAAGGGTAGTTACAATATTTACAGGATTTGGGCTTCGCGCCCTGACTGCACAATGCTAGGGCAATCTGCTCAGTTTTACCCCACACACACAATTTTCAACAGAGGGGCAGAAAACCCCATTCATGCCTAGGAGCCCTTGCTCCAAATTACCCTGAAAAGCCTCTACGAGGCATACAATACTCAATATTCAAAAGAGCCACTCGCTCTCAAATTTAAGCCTCTCCCAGGCCACACCAAACTCCACCTTCAAGCTGTCCTCAACGGACGTAAACACAGGGGTAAAATACCCAATCTACTGAGGTCTATTAAATGAAAAGGAGGTTAATTAAAGGACCTCTAAAATAACAATTTGAGAGGAGGCGAACTTGCACTCCTAATACACTTTGATTAAGACCTACTTGGCACTAGGCCGTAAATACAAGGGCTAATCCCATACTAAAGAGGTGACTTAAAAAGAGAATAATTTGTTTTACGTTAACGAAGAATAGGTTGAGAAAAATAAGTTCACCTCAAAACAATATGAGTGGGAGCTCGAGAGGGTTAGGACTCTCTATCCCAGTATGTAGCTTTAAAAGAGAATATATGAAAAGAGTAGTTACATTTAGGAAAAGGTTACATGGTGGAACGCTTCGAACCCGCCCCGAGAGTTAAACTGCTGAGCTAGCAAAGAAAGAAGTTATTAATCGGCCATTACCTTGTTGTTGACCGCTGCCGAGGAAAGAGGCGCTTCCCGCCCCCTGCTATGTACTTTACACACTGAAAGATGGAACAGAAGTGGCGCAGAGACCCAAAAATCAGCAGTTTATATCCTCTCGCGGAAGGTTCTAGGCGTTAGGGGAATGAAAACACTCGCCCACAATTACTTTATTGGCTAGGGTACAGAAACATATCCAAGTTGGGGGAAGATACATCGGATTGGTCGGAAATTACTAAAAGAAATTCGGGATTGGATAAATCTAAAACAAGGGGGAAAAGAGGGGTATACAGCCAACTTAAACAATAACAGAAAGAAATTTAACAAGAAACAAACATTTGAAATAAAAATTTCTCCAACAAAATAGTTCTTTGACTCCGCACTAGGGTGCACTATTGTTGATCTTCAGTAGTGTCCTCTAGAAGAGAAAGTTCACACTTCTTACTTCAAGCGAAACAAAAACACATCAAAAATGACACAGTTCAAAAACTCAAAATTTTCCACGTGGTGACATCTTCTGAGAAGGTAAAGAATTAATAGCGTAGATAAAGTTCAGACTTCCTCCAGCAGAGGAGTTTCAACTGGCGCAATTTTTAAATTAGCGGCGTGGAGGTGTACCGCCCGGTACAATTATTATTATTATTATTATTATTATTATTATTATTATTATTATTATTATTATTATTATTATTATTATTATTATTAAATCACTAAAATCAAACATTTTTTTATTAATATTTATTATGAATATTAACAAAGTGCGGCATAAGTTCTCTTGTGTGTGAATGATAAGTACATTCTTCTGCAACCACAATAATTATTTTCTTAAGGAGATAAGTTGTAGGAATTTGCTAGCATGCTCTCAGTATTTATCGAAATTAGGTTAATAATTTCGTGTGATTATCACTAGCATGCTACAGCCTTTGCAAGGCAGACCCTCCGTCGAGGGTGGACGGCACCTGCCCTGTGTAGGAAACTGTGTGTTATTGTGTTGAAGGATAATGTTGCGTATGTTGCATGAGTTGTAGAGATGTTGGGGAAAGCACAAACACAGAGTTCCTGAAACAAGAAATTTAACAATTTCAGGTTAAAAACCGCAACTTGGCTGGGAATCGAACTCGGGGCGCTCCGAACTGAACGCCACTGAGCTGACCATTCACCCAAGTTGTCGGACGAAATCACATTAATATCACTTGAAACTCTCCAGGCTTAGGACCATCCATAAACTCTGGAATTACTTCCATGCTAAGGAGAAAAGAGACGTAATTTTATGAGAGCTTAGGAATAACTGACATGTATAAAAATGTTCTGTCTCATCGAAGTAGCACCTCAAGATAACAGAACAACGATAGCTGCTGCAGAAACTGAAAGGAAGAGGTAGAATACACATAGTAGACTTCCCATGTTTGGATGCGCATTTCAGATTCCAAGGTTGAACATAAGAAAGTGTTATTTGCAGACAACAGAGCCAATACCATATTGGCCTGGAATTTACAGTATAGAATTGTGGCGCAGTTTGTCACTTGTAGGACACCGAGGGAATTCAAAGGAGGAACCCGCTGCTGGCTATCATATTCCATAAAAAACCTGGAAAATGCTGAACACGCTCACAACCAGTGTGTTCCAGTGCAATCAGAATCTGAAAGGTGGTCATTGAAGACATAGCTAGGAAATGTGGTGAAATGGAAATATCCCAACAACCCATTGATTTACACCAAACCCAGTGAACCCTGAACAATGAACTACAGTGCCATCAGAGCTAATGACTCTTTGAAATTCTCATGCAATGTAATTAATCTACTAAACGTTCTGTTCTTATATTATTATTATTATTATTATTATTATTATTATTATTATTCCATTTTCAGCCTCGTGGCACAAAAATATGTTCATGAATTCCATGGTTAAAATATTATATACTACTTGAATCTTATAGTGAGTACAGCGGATTATCGACTATTTTAATAAGTGATGGTTACTTTGTCTTTGAAACAAGACGGAATTTTATCTTCTGCACGTTCCCAATCATAAAATTATTATGAACCATCTTGCAAAGTCAGTCATATTTTATTATTTGTTCCTCGACTCTGCGGTTTCACAGTCAGAGTGAGTTTATTCATTTTGTATGATTCTCTGGTCGTCCCCACAGCGTCGCTGTTTTATCTGGAATCTCTGTTATAAATCGGCAAGCAAACATTAAAATAATGGAATGCAATGAACAAAGGAATGAAATAATTTCCTCTCATAGAGATGGCACTATATTTCGAATGTTCAGTTATATTTATTTGAATAATCTAATTTTAATTCAACATTATGTGTCATTTTCCTATATACTTTTACTCCAATACTTCCAAATTGGCTCCCACAGCACACAATTTCGCTTTCCAAATTGCCGAACTAGTTTCGAAGCAGTGCATCGACATTTCATTCCGGTTTAAAAGACTCTCTGTATTGCGAAGGTCCGGTTAAAGATGCTGTTAGAGTTATGCAGTAATTCAGTCATTAGCTTCACCTCTTAGTTGTTGCTCTTTTCTGCACTGCTTCGTGCCATTGGTGTCGTCCCGACTGCGAACAGTCTCGATTGTGGACAAAAATTATTGCGGAATTCTCAATTGAGGACATACCATTAATAGTCTTGACGTACCTCGAAAGCAGACACTATTTTCTACAGATAAGCCTTCGCTAAATAAAGTAAATATGTACACTGACTGAGAAAATATCATGGGATAGCGGAGCACTGATGCGCAGGTGTGTTGTCTGCGCACAACACGCTCCCTGTGCCAGCGGCAGTTGTGTAGGAGACCTTGTGAGCAGTTGTTGTGCATGTGACAGGTGTAACATGGAAAGTCGTCGTGATCTGACACCGTTCGAACGGGGTATAGTGGTTAGTGCCCGAAGGATGGGAAGTGCGATTTCGGAAGTGGTGCGGGAATTCGGCTTCACACGATCAACCGTGTCCAGGGTGTATCGTTAATGGATGAATGCGGGTGTCACCGTCCACAACACACGAACGACCGGCTGTCCAGCCACCCTCGATGACCGTGACCAGCGACATCTGAGACGGATTATCAATAGTGACAGACGGGCAACCGAGCAACAAATCACGGCTCAATTCAACACAGGCCGTGCTAGACACGTCTCCCAGTGGACAATCCGTAGGAACATGGGTTCTATGGGGTATGGCACACGGATGCCACTGTTAACCCAACGTAATCGGGCACTACGACGCGCATTTGTCGCCAGTAACCAGGGATGGACACTGGAACAATGGCGTAACGTGATGTGGTCGGACGAATCACGATTTCATCTGCACCATGCCGATGGGAGGCACCGTGTATGAAGCGATGGATCCCGCCTGCCTCGAAGGTGTGGTCCAGGGCGCTGGTGTCTCTGTTATGGTCTGGGGTGCATTTTCCTGGTATGCAATGGGCCCCCTAGTTCTGGAAGACACTTTGAATGGTACGCGGTATGTTGAGCTGCTCGGAGACCATCTCTACCCATTTTTGCCTTCCAGCGCCCAGACGGTTCTGTGGTGTTTCAAGATGATAACGCGCCACCACATCACTCCCACGTCGCCCGGAAATGGTTCCCGGAACATGCAGCGGAGGTCCAACGACTGCCATGGCCACCCAGGAGCCCCGATATGAACCCTATCGAGCATATCTGGGATGTCCTGGAACGCAGGCTCCGTGCCATGGATTCTGCACCCACGAACAGACCAGCACTGGCGGCCGCTCTGCAACCGATTTGGTGTCAGCTGCATCCAGTGGACTACCAGGGACTTGTCGATTCACTTCCACGGCGTCTCAGTGCATTTCGCAGGGCCAGAGGAGGCCACACACGCTATTCGGTGACTTTCCCATGACATTTGCTAAGTTAGTGTAAACAAATGTCTGTTTGAGACAACAGTCCATAGAATGGTTTGATGTATTTATGCATAACTGCTGCATCCTTCATCTGCTATAATCTGCTTGTCATATTCATACCTTGATCTACCTCTACAGCTCTTACCGCCTACACTTCTCAAGAAAACTGAACAAGTCCTGGGTGTTTCAAGATGTGTCCTATCATGATATCTCTTCTTCTTATCAACTTTAGCCACAACGATCTCCTCTCATCAGTTTGATTCAGTATCTCCTCATTTGTGATTCGATCTATCCTTCTCGCCTTCAGCCTCCTTTTGTAACACCACATTTCAAAAGCTTCTATTCCCTTTCTTTCTGAGCTAGTTATCGTCCATATTTCACTTCCATAAAATGCCACGCAGACCATTCAGCTAAGAAGACAAATGATCTAAGACTGCTTTACAGTGTTATTCGCATAGTAACTCCTGAGTCCTATATGACCGAGAGTTTCACCTACATACCTCACAGAAATTTCAGTCCAGCACATTGACAGGAATTTTCGCCTTTAGTGATTAATTCCTTTCGCTCTGGGACTGAATGTTTGTGACTGCATTAATAGACCTTCAATTCATCTGCACTCTTCAACACACTATCTTACCAACCACCAGAAGTAACCCGCAATGATTAAATACATTCTCTCACACGGAACGGCGCGTCTGGAAGGGCATCCAGTCATTAAACACAGCCAAGTTCACATGTTCAACATAGAATCACCACAGCGCGGAAAAGCGGCACAGGAAAAAAACTATTTCAGGTAAACTGATTTCTTTAAATTCAATAAACTATCTGATCAAAAACATCCGAACCCCTCCTCAAAGATTTTGCTTGTAACATACTTTCTGACAGTCGACATTAATATGATGTTGGTTCACCTTATCCCTTTATCTAAGCCCTGTCCCTGTTGAGGAGATTTTCCGCCAGGTATCGAAACGTTTCCGTGGGAATGGCATCCCATTCTTCCTGAAGAGCCGAAGCCAGAGAACGTGTTGATGTTGGACGATGGGATCGGAACAAAGTCGCCGGTCAAACGCATCCCACAGGTGTCTTGCAAGGTTTAGTACATTACGCTGGCTGGGCCAGTCTAGTTCTTGAAAATTATTATTCCATTGGCTTACAGAGCCCACTTTATGACTTAAAGCGTTATCATTTTGGTATAAACAATGAAGTCTACGTCAGCTGCACGCTCATGGACTGTAGAGGTTTCACGCTTTGACTAATATTTGGGTCTTCATATTTGTGATATTTGATGTCTCTTGCATGGGCATCTCCAAGATCTGTACAGTCACTTAAGCGCACTTTAAATATTTCACTGTTAAACAATTGGACAGCCAACTTAAGCCGTTCGCCACTTTGGTCTGTTGCTATGCAGTGCACTCTCTTTGCTTTTCTCTCCCTCATTACAAAAGAAACGGCTATGTTTTAATATGTGGGTGTGTTATATCGTACTATGTACCTCGTATGTTGCTTAGTCACTGCTGGTATTCGCATCTAAATCATCCGTAGGTTCAGGCAGTTTTCTTTCTTCAAAATGCTTTTTTCTCCGGCCCATGTTAGTCGTATGAGTCAATGATTGTAACAGTCTTTGTGCCATTTTGCATTTGTGTCTTGTAGGTGCAGTACACTCAGATTTCCGAGTCGACTACAAATATGCAGATACTCGGAATAATGAGAATATACACCGTATCATAACAGTAAATTGAAATGGTGTATGTCACTTAGTGCTGGGAGTGTCCGAGGACAAGTTCGGCTCGACAGGTGCAGGTCTTTTGATCGACGTCCGTAGGCGACCCGCGCGTCGTGATGAGGATGAAGTGATGATGAAGACGACACATACACCCAGCCCTCGTGTCAGCGAAATTAACCAATGATGGTTAAAATTCCCGACCCTGCCAGGAATCGAACCCAGGACCCCTGTGACCAAAGACCAGCATTTAGCCATGGAGCCGGATATCATAGCAGTGAATAACGGCGTTGATGAATCACAAATAAAGTTTAGAAAACTAATTAAGAAACTGTTACAGGAACTCGAACGTGTTTTTGTTATTTTCAGTAAACCGAAGGCAGTGAGTCCGCCTCTGTGGTGTAGTGGTTAGTGTGTTTAGCTGCCACCCCCGAGAGGAACATGAAGGTGTTGGTGTTATTTTCAGTAAACCGAATGCAGTGAGTCCGCCTCTGTGGTGCAGTGGTTAGTGTGATTAGCTGCCACCCCCGGAGGCCCGAGTTCGATTCCCGGCTCTGACACGAAATTTGAAAAGTAGTACGAGGGCTGGAACGGCGTCCACTTAGCCTCGGGAGGTCAACTGAGTAGAGGTGGGTTCGATTGCCACCTCAGGCATCCTGGAAGTCGTTTTCCGTGGTTTCCCACTTCTCCTCCTGGATGCTACCTACGTTAAGGCCACCGCCGCTTCCTTCCCTCTTCCCTGCCTGTCCCTTCCAATTTTCGCATCCCCCCGCAATACCCCTGTTCAGCATAGCAGGTGTGGCCGCCTGGGCGAGGTACCGGTCATCCTCCCCCGTTGTACTCCCCGACCGAGAGTCTGAAGCTCCAGGACACTACCCTTGAGGCGGTAGAGATGGGATCCCTCGCTGAGTCCGAGGGAAAAACCGACCCTGGAGGGTAAGCAGATTGAGAAAGAAAGTAAAGAAAGAAAGAAAGAAAGAAAGAAAGAAAGAAGAAGTGAACGAACCACAGCGTGTATCACTAAAGACTGCATGTGATGTAAGTCTTGCTACTGCCGAGGATGCATGTGAAGACTTCAAAATTCTGTTTGATGCAGCTCGGATATTACGAGCTTCTGTTAAAAACTTGGGACCTGGACTTTCAGCGAGTCCCTTAAGAAAGTAGACATGGAAGAAGTCATTCCGAAACAAGTTTATCATTTTTTAAATTGGTGCATCAATGGTTACATGGATGTGAAATGTGAATTTCTTGCTAATGATAGACGTTTAATAGAAAAGTTCATATGTCAAGTCTATATCCCTTGCAAAAATATATGAAACACTGGAGAACTGAGCTGGTGGATGTTTACAAAAAAAGAAACTCGAGGACAAATCTTGCCACCAAGAAGAGCATCAGTGATACCAGATGTTGATAGAGTTCCTTATCAAACCATGGTATGGTGCCGTGCTGACCAGTCCCACCCAGATCTGCTTCCACCATTAAACTGTGGCTGGGAATTGAAAGAGAAAAAACAACTATGATGCTCCTATTATGTATATGCTACCACGTGCTCTACAGACAGTTCTTCAGCTTGTTCGCTGCTCTTGTGTTAAGAGAATGTTTGCTTCACCATGTAAATATCTCTTCCACAATCTAAACTGCACTCAACTATGTGTGTGTGGAGGAGATGAAGATATGTATGACATTTATGACGACCAAACAAACTATGAAGATTCATCGAAGGAGTTAGATAGTGATGGTAATTTGTTTCTAAAGAATAATTTAATCGCATTAAATAATACTTTTTATACCAATACGTAATATATTTTAAGAACAACTACTACTACAACAAAAATGTATTATATGGTGGACTTAAATTTGCTTTATTAAGAACAATCTTTAGTTCATTAATGTTAAACATTAATGTTTTTTCTGTATAATTGTACATGTATTAGTAACGTTTGTTTCAAATCATTGTACATGACTGTACTAGTAATGCAGCCTTTGACAATAAAGTTAGGTGAAGAGTCCTGTACTATCAACATACATAAAAAACGTACGACAGTGACCTTACTGTCCTTCAAAATAGTCCCCTCCCATAACTATGCACTGCTGAGATCGGCAATACATGTCCTGGAAACTTTGCAAGAAGGCTTCCTTTGGGATGGTGTTCAAAAGCCTCGTTACGTTTCGTTGGATGTCAGGAATATCGTCAAATCTCTTTCCTTTCAAAGCGAGTTTGATGCGTGACTTTTCGGCCTTGAGCTTTTCCGACGAGGGGATTGCGGAGAACTCTATTCCATGCTTTGCCGTTTCGTTTCAGGGTCGTGCCTGAGACAACAGGTTTCATCCTCAGTGACGATACAGATTTAAGAAATTTGGTGTCGCATCCGCCGTTTCGACAAAATCCTGTGAAGCCTCTAAACGTGCCAGTCAAGTGATGTGGCACAAGACGAGAACACGTTTTCCTCTTCCCTAACTTCTGGGCAACGATTTGTCGCACGGATTCACGGTTAATCTGCAGTTCATCCGCTATCATGCGCACATTTAATCACCGATCGTCAGTGATTAATGTTCTTACCTTCCCAATGTTTTCTTCACGGATCGCGGTCGCCAGTCTTCCGCTACGGGGGTTGTCAGAAACACTTTCCCGGCCTCCTCGAAAACGGGCGAACTCTTCGTACACACACTTCAGGGACAGTGCTTGATCTTCATAAACATGCACCAGATCGCATGCGTTTCTTTTGGTGTCCTGCCAAGCTGAAAACAAAACTGTACATTGATCTTTTGGTCGTTCATGTTCCTGTTCGCAGTTCAAAACCAACGCACTAAACACGCACCTTGCCAAACAGGTCTTACACGGCACACACACACTATGCTCAACTGAACAACGTTGGGAGCAGGTGGTCAAAACTGGATGCTACGCAGGTGCAGCGTTGTGTGTCACCAGTGTTGCCGGATCGAACTTTCTGACTGCATTCACCGAACTTAATTGTCACAGGTTGTATTTGTTCCACACAATTGTATTATTAAAGTTATTGTGAGTAAATAACAGAATTATCAACTGATGGTTACATGTTCAAAACCGATGAGACATAATTATGTAATGGATCATAACTCACAAACTCACAATTTGTTGCAAATCTGAAAATATTCTATGCACATTTTGCGTATGAGCACTCTGGAAGAAGATATTCTCAATAAAATGAAAAACTGTCACATATGGCGACCATCTTGGATTTATGGTGTCATAAAAATCAAACGGCGCAATTTTTAAGGGAACCACCGGGTATTATACCATTATGTAGCATTCAATAACGCGATTCCATATATTCGTACCTTTCCTCCATAAAAAATCGTACGGGGCACATTATGCACCTGGACTAGTATTAGCGCCAATTGCCGCAAGGGTATTCAACTTAGGAGAGTAGACCGGCAGCTGGGGTCCCTAGTTGAATTTGGCATTGCTTCCGCTTACTTGTATTCGACTCACTTTGTTCTTTCCCATTAAATTTTCTTTGTTCTCTTCGGGTCAATATGGTATTATGTTTGCGATGTCTCATTTCTTACGTTCTTTGTGGTCCCTCCCTTTTGTTACCCAATACGATCATGCTTCAAAGGATCGGACCTCTTGCTTTTTCATTTTTGATTAGTGTTAAGAGTAGATGGTCGCCTAATTATACCTTCGCTTCATCTCACAATAAACCAGGCACGAATATGACCAACATCGAGTTGCATACAGAAGTGAAGTTCGTATATGCAATTCTCTGTGTGCCACGTTGTAGAAAGTGATGATTGCACACATAAGATCTTTGCGTCTATAAACGGAGGCTCGATGCTGCAGACAAAGTGATGCAATCTTGAGCGAGTGGCCCAGTTGAAGCTGTACATCCGTGATACCAACACGCACAAGATATCTGTCACCTATTTCAATGAAATCAGGCCATTTGGATTTGGACCTATCGCATTTGTGAATTAATCCCTCCTCGACCAACTGATTTCACTTCAAGTTCCACGAATGTGACAATGCTCCCATCTACTCTTTCTTTTTTCTTACAATAACGACCCTGGGTTTTACATCATTTGTCCAGCTGGTAGTGGTAAGGATAGGGTTGATGCTATACCTTCTCCCCATAAGGCCAGTCATGGCATTGCTACAGGATGGGAAGGTGATGGAAGAATGGTGGTAGTTAATGGGGTGTCACAGTTAGAAGACTATATGTATTAACTATATCAGTTGGTAGCTTCTGCATCAGGGTTTATATAGTTAGATTGGTGTCTTGTAGAAACCGGTTCAGTGCCCTGTAGATTTTGTTATAGTGGTCTTGAAGAATAATGTTGACATTCATGGGGATGGGATATGTAGTCACTTTGTTCGTTGTCGCTCGAAGCTGGAACAAGAAAATACTATATCATTCAGATCCGCATCATCGTAATCATCATGTGGGCAACCGTTAGAGGTAATCACACCGAAGCGGTGGAGGTGGTGAGGGTAGCATCCGTGTCCAAGCCTCATTCTGATGATTATCCACTCTTTCTCTTAAGACTGGTCACGCATCCCAGCGACGTTTTGATACGCAGTCCATCAGAACAATTTTCGCTGAGTTCATTTTCATGGACCTTAAATACATCAGAGCCTTGCAGTAGGTAAATGTGTCACGCAAACACACATTTCACAGATTTAATTTGCCATAAAGGAAGTTAAAGGAAGTTTTACTTTTTTTAACGATCATTACGATGCACTACTCTTGCATCTCATTTTCAATTTATATTTAAGGTAATTCCGATAGAGTTGCCGCACTTTTTAGATTTTTATTATATATCCGAAGATTTATTTAAAAAATTGTGAACCCTCTGAATGGTATTGAATGTTTCCAGATCGCTTTGTCAGGAGGAAACATGTACTCTCCGCAAGATATTGGCTATAACTGGCGTAATATACTAGCAACTTTCATCACATAGTAGTTCTTCCTTAGAAACTGAAAAAAACATACACAGCGTCATCTAGATCTAACGATGGGAACCTCTGCCTACAGTGTATGCAGCATCTGTACCAGAGCGGCGTCTGTACCGGATTTACAGTTTATTTTGATGATCACTTCGATGACAATAGCAGTATTTCAAATACTTATATTATCTTATTGGGATCGTTTACTCGTTTTGTGTTTGTCCTGTGGTTCTAATCGATTACCTCCTATGTTTATCTTTGTATTATATTTCCTCCCTTTTCCTCTTCTCATCCAGCTTTCTTCTCATCATACTCTTACCACATCTAGACTGAAGATCTGTCAATACACCCCTCATCGAGAGTACCCCGCCCTCGTGACGAAAGCGGGAAGCAGAAACAAGCTCATCGGGGGATGAGAAGAAATGGATGTCGAAGAACTGTGACTGATGAGGAAAGAGCCTATTTATTTGAAGTGTACGAAGTTGTCGATATTTTCTTTGCCCATTTGCGTTGTCTTTACTTTTTCCTTGTTTTTTCCACTCCGATGTCGTAGGGTTGCCATACGTCCTGAAAAAGCGGGGTTGTCCTGAATAAGAGCACGTGTCCCGGCGTCCTGACTGAATTTTTAAAAATCCCTAAATGTCCTGAATTTTAGAAATTAGAGCAAATTATTTTAAATTTTGCTCAAATGTTTTCTGAAAGGGAATGGGATTTTTTTGGTTGGTCATACTGAAGTAGAGTCTGACGTCAATACCTGACGTTGTCATGGTAACAGGCTTGACCTACGGCAACGCTATCTACTTCCTCCCGGGAGCAGCCTGTTGAATAATGATGAAAATTATTTGGTACCCATGTTAGCTAGTAATAAATGGGTTCAGTTTTTAAAGGAATGTAAAACCAGTGAACAATATTCTGATTTGGTTATATTGACTCAGTTCTATTTCTGTTTACCTGGCTATAACGCAAGTGTGGAAAGAAGCTTTCCTTTAATGAATTTACAATGGACAGGTGACAGAAACAGACTGAAAGGAGAATCTGTTAAATCAATATTATTGCTGCAATACAATTTTAAAGAAATATCTTGGCAGGAATTTCATGATTACGTTTAATAAATGATGAGTTGCTAAACAATGTGTCAAGTTCGGAAAAGTATGATTGGTATCAGCATCAGGGAACTTCCGTGTCATAAATATCGTTAAGGAAAGGAATATAAATGCTGTTTCTAGTTTTCACTTATCCGTATTATTGATAAATTAGGAATTTCACTTGAGTTGTCCCATCTGTTACTTAAAAATCGAATCAAATAACATTGAATATTATATAATTTTGGAGTGGACTGTAAAGTACGTGTTATATATAAAGTACGATTTCTTGTTATTTTTTATATTTGATTTTTAACATTAACATCATATATTAAGTGTGTCTTTTGGTAGCGGACGGGACAGTTCGTATGTAATTACCCAAATACACTCGTTGGAACCATAGGTGCCGACTTTTGGTCTTGAACACGAGGGCAAGATGAAAATATCATTCTTACGGGAGCAAAGACACAATTGCGTCCCCGTAAGACTATATGTATGGGGGAAGTGCTGCCGTGGTGTCGGCGCCTAATGTTGGAACTTATCGATGTTGGTGTCCTGAGTTTCATCCTAAGCCTTATGGCAACCCTACCGACGTGTCATGTTATTCGTCCTATTATGTGTTTCATTATTTGTTCCTTGATGACAATACCATTCGCTTACCTTGGGGAAATTTTATCGCAGTGGAGAAAAAGTAATTAGATACTAGCAGCATTGAAAAGGTCAATGACTCAAAATAGATCGTACAATAAACATCTAATTTGGGCCGATGACCTAGACGTTAGGCCCTTTAAACAACAAGCAACAAAAACAAACATCTAATTTTCTTCAGAATTGTCCCGGTACTGATACGTTACTTTATTCCCATTCCTTCCATTTCACTGTAAGTAGCAACGCAGCTATATTCTAAAGAGATAAGTAATTCTTCAGCGACTCCCTACCTGAAAAATATTTCAGATTTTTCAGTCAAAATTTCATATAGAGAAATTCTTTTATCTTCTTCGTTAAAAATTGTTTAAGAAACTGTCTTTCATTTTAAAATATAATGTGTCCTTTGCAGAGTTCCAAATTATAAATTTCTGCATCGTCAGCATGATAGTGACCTGGTGCTTATGTTTATGTGGTCTCGAGTGACCATTCCATGGTAAGTGCGTGCAAGCGTGCAGATTTCCACATGAATATCTAAAGTAACCTGCTCCCTTGACAATCTTCTACTCCATCCACGCTAAGGGCATTGAAGACCAAAGTGCATTAGAGGAGAAATTTATAACGAGGTGGTGGCTCTCCTTGTGATCATCTCCGGGAACCGCTTCTCGCTTCTAATACGACCAGCTGAATGGAGTGGGTACAGACAACTTAACTGGATCAGAGCTCACTTCACAAATGTCTAGACTTACTTAACATGTAGTAAACCCTAGTTCGGAAATCTTCAGTTTATCTTCTTACTTTAGCATTGAATACTTTGACTAGCGTTTATTGAAACCCATTTATTATAAACCTTGAAGTTTTGATCTATATGTAGAGTGAGGGTACTATTAATTTAAACTCTTTTCAGATACACCCCGAATGGACGTAAGCTGCGTGTACTATTTAAACCACACACCAGCCCAATCTTCAATTTCTGGCAGTACCGAGGATCGAACACGGGCCTCACAGGATTGCAGCTAATAGCACTAACTGTTACGCTACGGTGAATGACCAGAACCAGTTAATTACCACATATAAATTTCAATATGTTCAACAAGCGCCACGAAACTTGTAAACAACCACAGCACATGTGTACCAGTTGTTCCTGTCTTGTTTTCCATTATTTCAAAAATAAGATAATTTAAGTTACTTGTACTGATATTTTCAGATCAGAAAGAACGTATTTATACCGCTATGTTTGTTAGTAATTTATTTCCATATACTTTCAAACTACCTGAAAACATTAAGAACTGTACAATTAAGAAGATGGAGTCCTAATAACTTGATCATTTGCCGGTGCAAGAGTAGACAAGGAAAGTAAATAAATTATCATTTATTAGTGTTGAAGAAAACAAGAAAGTTTGCCAACATATTTCGTGCATGTACTCTTGTATTTCTGGGTACAGAACCAATTTACTTAAGACTCCGTTCTTCAGACATAAACTGAGAAAATCTTTACATTATCAGATCATTAATTTGAATGATTGAAAATAAATGTGTAACTTTTTGGTCCTTGGAGGTTCGTTTACCGGAACGATTACCCTAGCACATTGTGTAACTAAGATATTTAGCAGTCTCGTAATAACAGGTCAAATTATTGTAGGTTAATTAATTTAACTAATCCACTACAAAATTATTTGATTAATGTTCTAACAATAATTCACCACTAGTAGATTACTAACCTCGACACTAAATGGGATATAGTGATTAGCTCTATGTCGACTACCTATGTTCCAAGAATCAATCTGCTACTCATTTTTTTGTAGGTTGAGTAAGCCTCGGAGTCATGTGTCTCTTCGGAAATGGAAACCTCGTTTCTAAAATTTCGACTTTGTGACCTGGAATAAAACCTATGTCCTTCCTGGTGAACCGAGCGCGCTTTAACCAGCCCGGCTAGAGAGCTCCTAAATATATAGTGCACAAATACAATCAATCAATCAATCAATCAATCAATCAATCAATCAATCAATCAATCAATCAATCAATCAATCAATCAATCAATCAATCAATCAATCAATCAATCAATCAATCAATCAATCAATCAATCAATCAATCAATCAATCAATCAATCAATCAATTTATACAACATTTCCCTTGATCAAGTATTCCAATTCCTAATTCCTCTTCCTTTAAGTGGGTATATTCCCCAGTTTATCCTCTTTACTTCCAGTTTTATCTTCATGTCTGTCTGTCTGTCTGTCTGTCTGTCTGTCTGTCTGTCTGTCTGTCTGTCTGTCTGTCTGTCTGTCTGTCTGTCTGTCTGTCTGTCTGTCTGTCTGTCTGTCTGTCGGGTCATCAGCCCAGAGGCTGGTTGGATCCTCAAATAGCAACACCAAAGGCTATGCAGTTAAAGGGAAACCGCAAAAAACCAATGGCAGATACCAGGTGAGGCGTACTAGGCAAGATGAGGAGTGAGGTAGTTTGCCATTGCTTTCCTCACTGGACCAGAAGGTGCTACTGCAGCACGACTGATCCTATGAGCAACAACTTTCACAACCCTCACAAACTAGTTGTGCTCCAAATGTCATTACTCAGCATCACCCAAACCCCAGCAACTTCCATATTGTCACAGCCATGGATGAGACTGGGACTTCGGTGGAAGCTACACTTTGCTCTGACCTGTGCCAAGAGCTGGATACAAAAATTCTGCATCCATCAAGAAATGGCAACAGTGTAGTCCTTCCTATATCTAAAAGCTCAATTTAAGCGTATTAGCGAACATATGTTACTCCATACAATCTCTCCACATACAGCTGGGCACATACCGTTTAGTTGAGTAGTCTTCCCAAACCCAAAGTTTGCACATTTTTGTAACACTACTGTTTTGTTGCAAATCTCCTAGAACAAATCGTGCTGTTTTCTTTTGGATCTTTTCCAGTTGACGTATCAAGTAATCCTGGTGTTGGAACCATACTGTAATTGGGCTCTTATCAGAGACGCATATGCTCTCTCCTTTACATCCTTACTACAACCCGTAAGTACCCTCATAACCATGTGAAGTGATCTGTAATCTTTATTTGCGACCTCGTTAATGTGATTACCCGAATGAAAATCTTTCCTTATATGAACACCTAAGTAGTGTTAAGAATCGGAATTAATATTGTGATTTCAGTTCTTCATTCTTTGAGTGTTCAGTCTGTAAAAATGAATTGCCACGTGTGGAATGAAAGTTTCAAAAGTAATCTTCTTAATAACTGAATAATATAAAATGAGATGTTCATTGTTTTAACCTAATTACTAAAGCCCGGATTTTTATGCAGTAACAGGTTAGACTGCAAACTAATCTGGCTAGCAGAAAATGTCGGCCACTCGCTCTTCCATAATGTAGCAAGAGTAACATAAATTATGGGGATGGGCCGAACCCCTTATGTTTATGCAAACCGCATAGCATCGTCGTTCTGAAAGTAGACTATACATGCTACTCGTTTCAGTAAGTTTGCTTTCTAAAAAAATCCGGGCTCTACTATCACACTTGTAAATCAATTAATACGAACTATAGAGAAATAAGAGTTCAGTGTTGAAAAATCAACAGAAGAATTACATTAATATAGCAACAGAAAGAGCACGTTGTATATCTAACAAAATACAAATTAACATAACATAGAAATGTATTGAAGTAATGTACGTTCAGTAATACAAAATTATTCCCCCAGATGTTCTTAGATTAAGGTCTTAACATAAGATTGAAGTATCAATCTTTTAAACCTATTGATTATTTAGATTTTATTACCGGAATTAAATGTGTAACATTCAGTGGAATTTGGGCACTTCCTTTGTGGAAATTTTTTGGTGAATTCACCATATACTCGAACATATTTCTTGTGTTACAGCTTTCCTCTTCGGACCTGGAAAATCATAAGGAAAGCAGTATAAACGACGTAAAAATGAATGGCACAAATACTTCCACAAAGTGTTGCTTCCCGTTTATTGAAATAAATGTAAATGTGTTCAAAAACTTAATTGCAATGAAGAGTGATAACGGTCCTCGGATGAATTTTGAGATTTTTTTTTACAGTTAACTTTACGTGACATTGACACAGACTTATGGCAACGATGGTAGAGGAAAGGCTAGAAGTGAGAAGGAATAATCATAATGGTATTATCTTTACGTCCCACCAACTACTTTTTTACGTTTTCGGAGACGACGAGGTCCCGGAATTTAGTCTTGAAGGAATTATTTTACGTGCCAGTAAATCTACCAGCACGAGGCTGGCGTATTTGAGCATCTTCGAATACCACCGGTCTGAGCCAAGATCGAACCAGCCAAGCTGGGGTCAGAAGGCCAGCGCCTCAACCGTCTAAGACACTCAGCCCGGCCAGAAGGAATCGAAACCGTGGCCTTGATTACGGTACAGCCCAGCATTTAAGAGTTGTAAAAATGGGTAACAATGCAAAAACCAACTTCAGGGCTGCCAACGTGGATTTCAAACCCACTATCTCCCAAATGCAAGCTGACAACTGCGTCACCCAAACCGGGAGCCACTCGCTCGATATATTTTCAGTACATACAGGAGTATAAAAATGCATGTTTTCGTGAATGAAACGTGAACATTAATGTCTGTCTAGTGAGCGTGATAGTTGAATGGCATTCAAGGTACCTCATTTTCATGATATGTTGCTTGTAGTTTGAATCGCGGAAAGTGAAATTTACATAATGGGATGTCGGTCCAGTGTTACTCAGATTCCGCCTAAAACTGGCCTGTCATTAAAATATTACCGTAAGGCATTAAAATTACAAACTGCGTGAATACATTTCATTGGAGTTTTACATGTTAAAAAGAAAGGCAAAGGTAACTGCGATCACCATCATTTTACGTATGAATTCACTAAGTTCAATTTATCCACATTATAAAAAGTATTTTTATTAAATGTAACCGACTGACTGGTGAAGGTAGTCACATGTTCGCCTCCAGCGTTCAAGATTTCGAGATCGTATATCGGTACAGTCCCCAGTACGTGATGCTGGTGTCAGTAGATTTACTGACACAAAGACGGATTTAAATAAAGGTTAAATTACTCCAAAGTGTAGTCATGTACTTTGGCTGCTGGACTGATCAACTAAATCTCGAAGTAGAAATGAAGACAACAATTCAGTTATCGAGAAGCGGGTTTATGGGAATCGGCTTAATTTAAATCTAAAAGTCAGATGTCTTAAGAGCTAACTACTGCATAAGAGTGCACTTCCTCTTAAAACAATAATAACCACCAATACCATCTAAGCATGTGATTCTCATGGGAGATCAATACTGGCAGGTGAGAGTATGAGGTCGGAAGAAAAATTGCTCTTCAATAAGTTTCTATGGATAAGCTCCGAACGATCTGGCGTGACCGAGCAATCACTAAAATACACAAAGAAACGTCTGGTTTGTGTCAGTTTTTTCAGTCCTCTTGTATAGCTGTGAATCATGGACAGGGAAGGCGGAGGAAAAAACTCATCGATCCATTTGAAATGTAGTTCTGGCAAAGGATGCTACGGAGAAAATATCGAACTCCTACATAATCGAAGAGTTTGATATCCCGAATCGACTTTCCACTTTTCTTTGACAGAAAATCTGAAGTTCTGTCCGACTCCATGGCTAAATGGTTAGCGTGCTGGCCTTTGGCCACAGGGGTCCCGGGTTCGACTCCCGGCAGGGTCGGGAATTTTAACCATAATTGGTTAATTCCGCTGGCACTGGGGCTGGGTGTGTGTGTCGTCTTCATAATCATTTCATCCTCATCACGACGCACGCGTCGCCTACGGGCGCCAAATCAAAAGACTGCATCTGGCGAGCCGAACTTGTCCTTGGGCACTCCTGCACTAAAAGCCATACGCCATTTCATTTTTCCTGAAGTTCTTTGGACATGTATCAAGGTGAGAAAATAGCTTTGAAAAACTAGTTGTGCAGGGAAAATTAAATGGAATCAAGACGCGTGGAAGTGTCCCCAGCAGCAGGATAGACCAGATAAAAGGTGCTACTGACGCATCTCTTCGAGTGAAAATCCGGAAAGCAGAACAACATAGACAATGGCGACTGCTCGTGGACTCCCTCGAACAGTAAAAGATCAGGATACTCAGACATGAGTTATGCGACTGAGAAGACGAGAAGGTATTTGGTCTGTCCTCCTACATGGAGGAGAATCGTGGACTCTCAAAGTAGCAACGGAGCATATACTCGAAGATTTCCAGATGTGAGTATATCAACGTATGTTGACAATACGGCTACCTTGAATAGCATTGATGACTAAACAAGAATCTTCTGCAGTGTAGGATCAAAGAGACAGTACAGCATTAAGCCGACACTCCGGAGATAAAGAGATATTTTTACATAATGCATCTATTTTCACGAAACTTTGTGGAAATGTCACCTATATAAAAGTAGAGATTTCACGAACATTTATTTAATATACAATTAATACCTATTCCAAAATAAATTTTTGTTTCTGAAATGTTACATGTTAATGTAAATTCGTAATTAGATATATATTATATTTGTTTATAAGCACTACGTATCGATTTTTCTCTGTATAATTTACATAAGGAGATATATTGTACTAAAGTTTGTGTCATTTTTACGTGTTTACTTATAAATCCCTCCTACTTGAAAAAATTCTGCAATTAAAAATTTCCATACGCAGATTTCTTAATATAGCTGTGATACATATACCATACAAATTTTGATACATTTGGCAGAATATTATGGGAGAAAATGGGATTTAAATGTAAAATTACAATTAGCAATCAAAGCATTTTTACAGTGATAAATTGTTTGATTCGGCGAAATAACTTCGTGACAAGTAAAAATGAACTCAATCCCTTCAATTTCAGTCATAAAGAAACCACCAAAATGACCAAAATCTTGATTTTTATCTCCGCGGTGTCACCCTAAATTAAGAAAAACGGTATATCTCGGTCATGTCCTTAGGCATGAAAGATATGAAATTCCTCAGCTCATCATGGAAGAGATGAGCAAGAGAAGGAGAGGAAAAGCCAGGAAAAGGAATTCCTGTCACTCTAATAAACTGAAACAATGATGTTATTCGATTTACGTCCCACTGACTACATTTTCATGGTTTTCGGAGGTGCCAGAATTTTGACCGCAAGTGCTCTTTTATGTGCCAATAAATCTACCGACACGAGGCTGACGTATTTGAGTATCTTCGAATACCACCGGACTGAGACAGCATTTCCTTGGTGTGAAAATGGAAAACCACGTAAAACCATCTTCAGGGCTGCCAACAGTGGAGCTTGAACCTACTATCTCCCGAATACAAGCTAACAGCTGCTCGCCCGTAACCGCACGGCCACTTGCTTGGTATGGAGAATTGTTAACCACGTATTATTAATATTATTATTACTATTATTATTATTATTATTATTATTATTATTATTATTATTATTATTATTATTATTGTTATTATTATTATTATTATTATTATTAATCATGGCGTAGAAATGTTGAAATACTAGATCCCGTGAGATCTCCGAAGTAATGCAGTACATGCCGTGGTCACCACCTTGATGCCTAGCTCACGTTCTGTTGGCTATGAGAGCAGCTGATACGAACTGGCCACGTTACCGCAAGTTAAGTCCGGCTTCAGATCCCTGATCAGTGACACCTGGCTTAGCTGAGGGAAATCACCAGGTCGTCCAGGTTTGGATAAGATACTTGGTTAAGTTGTTGTTATTGTTGTTGTTGTTTAAATGTTTTTAATAGACTTAAGTTTGTTTCAAAGTTACTATTCGAATAGCATCAGGAAGGAAATCACTAGATCAAAAATATTTGAAGTATCTTATATGTCTTTACAATATTTGGGACAAGCTACATCATTTCTACTAAATTAATTATACGTTTTATTCCAATTGTTTGTGTGTCCAGAATATAACACATCTATTCCACTCGCGTTCACTCATTCCACGATAATCATGGATTAAATGAGCACAAGGGAAGTCTTCGTTGAAGTTGTTTGTAAGTCCATTGGCCCATCTGGTGCCCTCTCCGTATTAATGTAAATATTTAGCACTCATAACACAATTCAATTTGTAGGATCGTGACTTACGTCATAATTGACTTTATCTAATTTACCTTCGAGCAGCCGTTCCGTGTGTGAAGTATTTGCACTTCACATTAGCAGGTAATTAAAGATGTCTTGACCTCTCCGCTTGCCCAAGGCCGGATCGTCAGGGAGAGAGACACAATTCTGCTGGCCAAACCCTACGATAACTTTATTATTCGCCCTAATGGGACCCCCAGAAACGCCTTTGGCGTCTTTCCGCCTCCTCGATCCTCTACAGTAGCTGCTGGTGCGAACTACTTGAATAACTAGGGCGTGATTCTCTTGTAGTAGTGTAATTTTACTGGCAAAGCTTTTAGTACTGAAGTTAAAGTTCTAGGGGCGTCTGACAGTCGAACAATCTATTTCTAATGTCCGAAATCCAGGTCAACTGTGAACTATGACTTAAGACCACAAATAAATTTTCTGTTTAATTTTAAGAGAACGAGGACATATGAGACAGTACAATGATTTACTTGGAGGTAATTCCTTTATTTCAACAAATGACCACCTGATTTGTTGAGCTATTTATCATGGATTTTCTGGCGAGAGAAAGTAACCCTGTAACCATTTCTATATTTCATTCTTTACAGAAATATTGAACCAACATCACTTGCCCAGCAGGGTGCTCACGTACAGCTTCGACTCAGAAGTTCAGCTTTTCAGGAAAAATACAAGTATGGAGAAGTCAAATTTTATTTCTTGTTTACATTGAGGATAGAGACTGATAATCGTTATCATTGTGACAAAATATTTGTTTTATTAGTCGTTAATATACATTTGTTTAGTACAATATGCGTATTTGTATTTTATTTAAAAAAATTACTAGCAGTGTGTGGGATAATTTGTAGCTTACATTTTCATTTAATCTAGTTTTAAAAGTACAAAAGTGCACCTTTTATTTTCAAAGTGTACATAAAGGTCTCTGTAAAAACTAGCCATGATAATGTGGATATTCCCTAGAAATTTTGTTTCAGGAATTGCACATTGATTTATCGATATATCAAAGTCTTCAAATCATATAAATCAGTATGATACATTGGATGATATTTTCTGTGTCCCCATAACGAGCGGCATTTAGATTTGGAATTAGCATATGGCCAGCTGCGAAGTGTACTTGAATATGTCCATACCTCCTACTCATACGGTTATAGTATGGAATTGCAGTGTAGTCGACTGGACTCTCCTCGATTGCTTTCAAGTGCTAGAGACCCATACAACTCGATTTTCTGTCTAGTTAGAGAACCCGCTCACAATTGAAAATTAAATCTCAAAGAATCTAGTATTCTTTCTTGTTATTTGCTTTACGTCGCACCGACACAGATAGGTCTTATGGCGGCGATGGGACAGGAATGGCCCAGGAATGGGAAGGAAGCAGCCGTGGCCTTAATTAAGGTACAGCCCCAGAATTTGCCTGGTGTGAAAATGGGAAACCACGGTAAACCATCTTCAGGGCTGTCGACAGTGGGGTTCGAACCCACTATCTCCCGGATGCGAGCTCACAGCTGCGCGCTCCTAACCGCACGGCCAACTCGTCTGATCATCTAGTATTCTATTGACCGGTTTCATAAAAAAATTCCTATTGTCCCCAATAGATCTCACTTCATATTTGTCTAAGAAGCTGCCATATTTGGTGAAAATCACAAAAACGGTGCAAATTCAATTTGTCACTGCATGAGCTGGATGTGTCTGCTCCATTTTAGAGATGTTGGAATTAGGTGTAATGAAGCGACGGTACATTATTATTGTTATTATTATTATTATTATTATTATTATTATTATTATTATTATTATTATTATCATTATTATTATTATTATGATTATCATTATTATTGTTACGGAGTTATCCGTGGGAGGCAGAGGTGAAAGAAGGTGCGGACTGGAATGGGTCTAACTACAAGTCCGAAAGATGAATTAAAATTTGAATAAAGGTTATATTTTCGAAACTAAACAATGGTGACATAGAATTTTGAGCATACAACAAATAACAACAAGTTAAATCAGGTACACAATGAAGAAGTCAAAATTTAACCAGTTTCCACTGGGGGAAAAAACAAAATTAGGTACCAGAGTAGTTTTTCAAGGAAAGCCCGAGTTTCGGGTTGTTACAAGTCCTGGGCTTCCAGCCCCAATACGACAATCCTTGAGCTCTCAGCTCACAACCACAAAATACAAAGGGGCAGAAAACACTTAATTACATGGAGCTCTTCCTCCCGCTTAGTAATGTCAAGCCTTCTAGAGGCACCTTCCAAAATACCAGAAAGAGCTGACCCGCTCTTAATTTTACAAGCCTATCAAAGGCCACAATAAACTTTACTTCTAACTGCCCTCAAGGCACACTTACAGTGAAACAGGGGTATTTTGTACCCAACCTACAGGGCCTTCGCATGAAGAAAAAGAAAAAAGCAGCAGGTTAAGTTACTGGCCCAAAGAACAGAGAGGACTGGAGGCGTGAACTTGCACTCCTAAATACACATTTTAAAACCTAAGGGGCTCTCGGCCAATTACACAGGGACTAATCCCAAGCTAGGGAAGTGACTCGTATGAGAACACTTTAATACATTTAAAGGAAGAGAAGAAACGGTTATGAAATCGTAGTCACCTCAACTTCAAAATGAAGGGGAGCTCGAGAAGGTGAAGCACTCTCTATCCCCGAATTACAGTTCAAGATATTTGAAGATTTTACAAGGATAGAAAAGGCTTACATATTTAAAGATATAGGTTACATATTAAAGGTTTCGAACCCTCCCCGAGAGTGAAACTGCTGAGCTAGCAAGAAATACAGATGTTAAAAGGCCATTACCTTGTTGAAGAACGGTTGCCTGAAGAACGAGGCGCTTCCCGCTCCCTATTCACACACTGAGCAAGATGTTATAAGAGTGGCCCGGAGACAAGAAAATCAACAGTTTTATACCCTCGTGGAAAATTCGAGACCTTTCAGGAATGAGTAGACACACCCACTCAATTTTTATTGGTTGACTAAGAGTTACACATGGAAATTCGAAGAAGAAAGCTATGATTGGAGGAAAATTAATTACAGAAATTACTGATTGGCTAAATTCAAAACGGGCGGAAGGAAAGGATTAATATTGCCAATCCACAAACCACAGAACAAAATTTAGTAAAGACAAAACTTATGAATACAACACTTCTCCAAGAAGGTTCATTCCTTTACACCAGAGTTCTTTATCATAGTTTTTGGTAGAGACATCTATTAGAGAATGTCCACACCTCTTGATCAATGAAAAACAAAAGCAAATCAAAAACACACAGTGACATCTTCTGATAACCAGTAGAGTTAGTTCAGTTGTTAAAGTTCCGGGTTTCTCCAGTAGAGAAGTTTCAATTGGCGCAAGATTTGAACTTGCGTCGTAGAGGTGTACCGCCCGGTACAACTATTATCATTATTATTATTATTAATATTATTATTATTATTATTATTATTATTATTATTATTATTATTATTATTATTATTATTATTATTATTATTATTATTATTATTACTTGGACACCTATTTCATGTACCAAATAAGTTCTCAGTTGGCGGACGACATAGATGCGATGTTTTTTTTATTTTCAATTTGTTTTTCGTCGCTCTCACAGAGGTTGGCCTTATGGGGATGATAGGATGCAAAAGGGCTAGGAGTGGGAAGAGGGAGCGTGGCCTTAATTATGGTACAGTCTTGTTAACGGGTTATTGCGCGGTTTGGGTCACGTAGCTATCAGCTTGCATTCCGCAGATAGTGGGTTCGAACACCACTGTCGGCAGCTCTGAAGACGGTTTTCCGTGGTTTCCAATTTTCACATCAAAGAAATGCCGTGGCTGTACCACAATTAAGGCCACGGTCACTTCCTTCCCCGTCCTAGCTCTCTCCTCTTCTACTGTCGCCAAAAGACCTATCTGTGTCAGTAGGAGGTGAAGTCAATTGTAATTTGGTTACGAATAATAAAAGCCCTTACTTTCCACTGACCAGCCTCGCGGTGTAGGAGTGACAAACCTGCCTTTTACCAGAAGATCATGGTATTCTATTTCCAGCCAGGTCAGGGACTCGAGGTCCACTCAGCCTGATTTAGAACTTAAGAGCTCTCTGATGACGTGAAATCGGCTCCGATCTAGAAAGCCAAGGACAATGGCTTAATCTAGAGGCTATCGGGATGAGTAGTCGATTGGTAGATCAAGGTCCATCAAGGCTGTACGTGGGTTTTTTGTTTAGTCAGTATTCTAGTAAATGAAATGTACAAATATATCGCAAATTATACCGTACAGTTCATTCAACACATTTCCACGAGCAATAACGTAGATATTCTTATTTTAAGGACCTAGTAGACAAACAAAGTAGCATTAAAGTGAAAACAGATTTCTTGGAACTGTTGAGAAAAAGCAATGTAGTATTGGGAGGTTGTAAAAACGTATTTAAGCTATTTTGACAGCATTTTGGGAGAGCGACACACGGTATTAAGATATATCGTCCCTGCTCTGGCAAACTAACGAATCTGAAAATTGTCAAAAGGTTAGGAGAGCTGAAAGAAGTTGTGATTACTCATGTCAAATCAATTTTTATATTTAATTATTGGTTTTATGTGTTAGGCATACAGAATGAGCTGCAGATGTGAGACTTTGTCAGAGGGTAGACAATATATAAATAACAAAACCTAGACCAGAACTTCAGAACTACAGATTCCTTAGTTTGTCAGTTTCGCTAGTTTATATTAAATGAAATTCAAATATGAAAATCTTAATTATGACCTAGTTTCTGTAAATAAAATATACTACCCAACATTAAGAAATATTGTGGACAACTTGGGGAGAGTTGAATTAACAAAGGAATACATCATGATGTGTAATTTTATTAACACAATGGACACAGGGCCTGTCCTGACGTACTTACCACGAAGAAATACAGCGCTCCCCGTCGCCATAGCAACAAGCCCTCCACGCTGAGTGATATTCAGTTGTTATCCCGACAAAGACACCTTTACAACATGGCACGTGCGATCAGTGTAATTTCATTAAATATCCTTCTTTAACAGTAACTTTTTATCCACGTTATCTGCAGACCGCCTGTCTATCATTCATCTATGAACGAAGCACATCAAACCTCTTGATAAATAGCGCTAAATTTCAATAAAATATTGGAAACACGTTCTAAGTACGATGATTTAAATATTTCCTTAATTATGTTCTAAGTTTCAGCTTAATCGTGCGTTAAAAACATACGAGTGGGGACAGGGGAAGGCCTGACCTGATGTGTTCCGTCTCTCGCCGCTGCTCTAGCTTTGAAATGAAAGATACGTTATATATGGTAGTCAATTCATTACATTTTTTATTTGCAAGTGGACTATGATATGTACAGGGAGAGAGAGAGAGAGAGAGAGAGTCAAATGGCATCATACGAGAGAATCGTCATGTCAATAATAAATAAATAAATAAATAAATAAATAAATAAATAAATAAATAAATAAATAAATAAATAAATAAAATGAAAATAGATTACTGAAATTATTTGTTGAGAACTCTGATTACTTAGCGACATGAAAGGCTAATTATACAGCCCAAACATATTATGTTCCAATACATTTCTCAATTTATAAAATTTCGAACAGCTTGTATGTTGCTCCCTAATTGTCCTATGTAATGGATGCAAGGTACCGCTACGTTAGGCCTAATATTTTCTATTTATCATGGGGTCTAAATTTATCCAACAGAAGTCGATGCGAAGCAAATTATGAATTGTATACATTTTTGATTCTCTGTAACTTCATCTCTAAAACATGTGGGGCATCATCATTCATGGTACCACTGTCTTGGACTTACAGAATAATGTCAAATAGCCGATTTTTCAAAACTTTTTTTTACAAATTTTCGATTTTCATAGTCACTTGTTTCTCATGTTGTAGGCCTACGTGTAGTCTCTATAATGTCACTTATGTTCGTTAGCCTGTCAATTTGTCAATAAAGCAGAAGGATATATTGTCAAGGACTGGAAAAGACGGCTGATCTTAAATATCCCTAAGAAAGGTTATACTGCGGATTGAAACAATTGGAGAGGCATCTCACTGTTTCCCATCCTCTGCAGATTACTATCAAGCATCATCCTTGGTCAAATCATGGACGCCGTCAATCTCAAATTGTGCAAGGGACAAGCTGGCTTCCGCAAAATACGCAGCTGTAGCAATCTTAAGGAAATTATTCGTATCATACAAATACAAAGCGTAGAATGGCTCACTGTAGAATTTAAAATAACGTTTGACTTAATGAATTGGAAAGGAATGTGGAATACACTCAATG
This sequence comes from Anabrus simplex, assembly GCF_040414725.1. Lineage (NCBI taxonomy): Eukaryota > Metazoa > Arthropoda > Insecta > Orthoptera > Tettigoniidae > Anabrus > Anabrus simplex. Next base: position 127,703,650 of record NC_090269.1, read on the forward strand.
AATACGGCAGTCCAGATTCAATTTTTTACGTAATCCGTGACTTGTATGAATGAATGGAACTTAACCGGGCCTATTATAAACAGCTCTGGTGTTCGCCAAGTAAAACCAAGATCCGAATTTTCAGTACCCAAGTGAAGTCCGTTTTCCTTTCGGTTGTGAATCATGGAAAGTCACTAAACAAATGACACGCCAAATCGCAAGTGTTCGTGAATCAATACCCGCGGCGTATCGTCAATAAAGATAGTATGAAGTGATCACAAACAAAAACCCTCGGAAACAAACCGACCAGAAACCCATCGATGTAGAAATAAGGAAAAGAAACCAGAGATGAATAGGACTTATATTAAGAAACCAGAACAGAACAGGTGAAGTAAGGGTCTTGGAATGGAGTTCAAAAGGAAAGATGAAATAGAAACACTGACAGGCGAACAGGTAGGGAGAAACTGGTTAGAATTGGGAAAACATTGAATGAAGTAAAAGACATGGCTGCAGAACGTACCGAATGTAGAGATCTCCCGGCTACCCTTAGAACACTGGGAGGAACAATTTCAATTGATCAGCGTATTTATTCGAAATATACTGAGTGCGCTTAATCGAGCGCTCAGAGCACGAGGCCCTAATGGGGAGAGGTTGCATCATCCCGCTACATTTATTCATGTGGTATTTATCTCAAGACTTAAGTTACCTAATAATATCGAATGTATCACTTATAGTTCACCAGAAACAGCTTAGGCTATACGAGCTGATTTTGTAAGACCAACTTTCGGAATGAGACGTTGTCTTGTCGTAGTGGACAGAAATGTTCTTTTTAAGCCAGGTGGTGAAGGGTAGGGTCCCTGGCTCTTAATGGAAGTCCTTGTTTCACAAAGCAAATAATTTGACCGGGATTCGAAATGCAGCCAATGTTGGGAAGCTAGTGATTATGTTATCCAACTATCATATCAGCTTTTACGGCTGGTCTAAATATTTTAATCTTGATCTGAAGTTCGGATTGGGGTATACGCTGTCTAGTATGAGAGGCAGCTAACTCTTTCCAGAAAGGCAATCAATATGACTGGGGAATTCTTCACGGTTATCACGTGACATTCGAATAATTGCAGGGCAAGTGGTTGGGTAGTAGCTATCCTGGAAGACATTTACTGGCCTGTGTAAGGCACGTTCTTTTAGTAACTGGCAGAACATATCTTTAGATAATTTTCGTACTCCACTTGAATAGAGTACGTAACCGAGTTAATGCGCTGCGGCTATGGAGTCAAGCTGTGCATTTGGGTTACGAGTGGGTTGGAACCCTATCAGCACCTGCCCTGAGGAGTATTTTCCGTGGTTTCTCATTTCCACTTACAGGTAAATGCCGGGACACTTCCTATTCACAGGCCAGAGCCAATTCCTTCCATCTCCTTACTCAATGTCATTCACCATCTCATTTTATCTTTCTTAGCTCCTCAACTGAGGGTGCCGTTAAGAAGGGTATCCGGTCGTAAAACATACCATGTAATTTCATCTCACCTCATACGCGATCACGTATCATGAAAGTGGACTGAATCGAGTAAGTAGAAAAACTGAAATATCTTTCCAGTCAAATGACAAAAATCGAGCTACGAAATAGTGTGCCGAACGAATTCGTTGCATCTGAAATCGTACAGCCTGATAGAAGCAATATTATACTTGCCTTAATTCTTCAAATGAAATCGCACGATTACCCGTTTAAAATGAGTCCATGCAGTTATTGTCAATTTGAAGGTATTCATAAAAGTCAGAAAGAAGAATTGACGGGGGAAGTACAATATTATTAACAATTTATCGACATTTTTTACAATGTTAAACTTAGCTTATCAATATTCAAACTAGGTTCATGTTTATTCCTGCAACTACCCCAACGAACTTGCATTCCATTCAGATTTATGCTTCCTGGAAACACATTCTGGAAGTCTTATTCATTGCTAGGAAGTACTTTTTATTATGTTTCCCTTATGAATTGTCTCAAACACTTTTAATAACATTCTGGCGAAAATGATTAAAAATCCTCAGTAATAACTCTTTCTTTCTTTCTTTCTTTCTTTCTTTCTTTCTTTACCACCCAGAGTTGGTTTCTCCCTCGGACTCAGCGAGGGATCTCATTTCTAACGCCTCGAGGGCAGTGTTCTGGAGCGTGAGACTTAGGGTCGTGGGATACAACAGCGAAGGAGGACCAGTACCTCACCCAGGCTGGGTATGCTGAACAGGAGCCTTGTAGAGTGATAGGAATATTGGAAAGGATAGACAAGGAAGAGGAAAACAAGCGGCCGTGTTCTTAATTTAGGTACCATCCCCGCATTTGCCTGGAGGAGAAGTGGGAAACAACGGAAAACCACTTCGAGGATGACTGAGATGGGAATCGAAACCCTTCCACTCAGTTGACCTCCCGTGACTGAATGGACCCAGTTCCAGCCCTCGTACCACTTTTCAAATTTCGTGGCAGAGCCGGGAATCGAACATGGGCCTCCAGGGGTGTCAGATAATCACACTAACCACTAAAACACAGAGGTGGTCAGTAATAAGTCTTTAAATCTCAAAATAGCGAAGGCATCGTTATTTCAGTATAATACTTCTGAATTCAGCGGTAACATATACAGAATTTTACTCAAAGGAAACGAACACATTTAGTGGATTCATTGATTTTTTGAATAACAGAATCTCTTAAATAATTTTTAATTAATGTATCGATATAATTCTGTTTTGGATTTCCCAGAGATTATTATCTACATCTTTCATTGAATGAGATGCATTTGTGAAATGTCGTACGGTTCAAAGGTATTTATTTCAAAAACACTCCAGAAACAATTTCAACCTTTCTTAGGAAAATTAACAAGTTATTTAATACAAAAACGAATAGTATAATTTAAAAATATAAATAAATATTACACTTAATACATGCAGTGTGCAAGTGAATTCTAACTTCAAACTTTCAGAGGTTGTTCAGGGATTTTAGCCGAGTATTTTTATATCAGGAATCCATAGCCTCTGATGGCTAGTAATTTCATTTTTAAACTCGATTGCACTTTTCGTTTAAGTGTATTTTTTGAACTAGGCTGCCTTTATGTATCGCCACGACACTCTTAGCGTTCAAGTTTTATGGAGAAATAGGGAACTACAATGTAAACATTACACTCAACTGAGAGTACCGTGCAAATTAGTTAAATAATACAGCGCCAAGTAAATCCATATAAAGGTAGTTTATTTCTAAAAGCAAAACAATGTCCGTGTAAAATGAACATAAATTTAGTCAAGTTAAAAGAGAAACACACGCGTCTATGCCTGAATCACGACCGCTGCGGCTGTATCTTAATTAAGGCCATGGACGCTTCCTTCACACTCCTAAGCCTTTCTTGTCCCATCGTCGTCATAAGACCTATCGGTGCGACGCAAAGCAAGTTGAAAAAAATAAGATTCCCCCGATAAGCATTTTGACCTCTCGCATTGATGATTTATGACTTTTACGAATCCTGACTAGCCGCTTTATTCACTCGAATGCGTTTTCGATAATTTTGAAGCCATTCGTTTTGCGAAAGAAGGACATGTTTAGCTTTTTTTTTTTTCACCACAAACTTCTCTACGTATACTTGTAGAATTCACAAGAATAATAAAAAGTCACCTCCCATGACGTGCTACCACGCCACAGTCCAGAGCTGTAATAATGGTTAGACGCGCGGCACGGCGATTTAAGTACCTCAAGATGGCATCGCTATTGCTTGTCACGATTATGTCATACCGATGTGCCGAGCTGAGTGGCTCAGACGATTGAAGCTCGCCTTCTGATCTTAACTTGGCACGTTCGATCCCGGCTCAGTTCGGTGGTATTTGAAGGTGCTCAAATACGTCAGTCTCGTGTCAGTAGATTTACTGGTAAGTAAAAGATTTCCTGAGGGATAAAATTCTGGCATCTCGGCGTCTCCGAAGACGGTCAAATATAATTAGTGGGGCGTAATAAAACATTATTATTATTATTATTATTATTATTATTATTATTATTATTATTATTATTATTATTATTATTATTATTATTATTATTATTATTATTATTATTATTATTATTATTATTATCATAGTAGCAGATCCAGCCCGCAGGAGGGATAAAGAAGATTATTATCATCATATCGATGTCCGGTTCCATGGCTAAATGGTTAGCGTGCTGGCCTTTAGCCACAGGGGTCCAGGGAGTTTTAACCATCATTGGTTAATTTTCCTGACACGGGGGCTGGGTGTATGAGTTGTCTTCATGATCACTTCATCCTCATCACGACGCACAGGTCGCCTACGAACCCGTCCTGGGATCTCCCGGCACTAAAAGCCATTCGCTATTTCATTTCATGATATCGATGTCAGAATCTTGTAGGTACGTAAAACGGACTTCCCTTTTTACAAAGGGATATTCCAACAAAAAACGGAGGAATTACGGATTGGCCAGCGACAATGAATTTCTTATATCAAAATGCTCTTTCACCATGTCTGAAGAACCTTTGAAAGTATATCGGTAGAGTTTACTTCCACCCCCTCAATATAGGCTATACGAGTCGAATAAGAAATTATTATTGTTAAGCGTATGGAATTTACATAATGGACAAGTATATACAATATTGTACAAAAGAAAAAAGAAGAACCTGCAAAGAGTACATGGTACTAAGTAGGGAACAATTACACATGATATCTAAATTATTTATCCACTGCACTACGGATACTGAGACTTCAGCAAAGTCTTTCCGGTCTCCACCATAAGTACGCAGAGGGCATTTGTCAATTATATGATGCATGGTCTGGACCAATGCACCACAGTCACACGCTGGAGAGTCCCTGAAGCCCCACTGATGAAGAAATAAACAAAAGATACGTACCAAATGAGTTCGTCGCATCCTAAAATCCTGATAGAAGAATTGTCATAATTGCATTATTTAACAATATCTACCATAACCATATATTTTTATTCTATGATAATCCTTTTAAAGTAGATTCAATTATGTCAGCATATGATAGGTTGCAAGTCTCAGACATAACTCATTGTGGTTCCCGGGGTAGAGAATGCACTCATTCTGCATTTCGTCGTACTAGTTTAAATGAGATGGAAGGAAAGGATGATATACATTCACTCTGAGCTATCCATCCTGCATGTCTGCTGTCACATTATGTAATGTGCTTCAATATGATATCCCCGTACTCGTGCTCTCACCAGAATTTAAGTTCAATTTCTACACTCCGCTGATAGAGGTGTGACTGAATAGACTGGAACTGTGTTACAAGTATAAGCATAATATTCCATTTTAATAAGGGATGATGAAGACAACTCGAGCAAGTTTGGGTTTATTCCAAGTGATATTCCCCATATTACACCAAACGTAAATTGTAGCTCAATGAAGAGGTGTGAAATGTAAGCTAAAATACAAGAAAGAAATTTGTATGAGGAAGGAATAGCAAGAAATGCAATATCCTTTCTGTATAAGCATGCCTTAAATTGCTCTTTGCGGTGGGACTAGGAATCTGGACCGTTAGAATATCCATTGTTTGAACCCCAGTGGGGAAACAGTTTTAAATGCAACTATGTTCCACTTTTAATATTGCAAATATTTTTAGCACACAAAGTGGAGTCCCCATACTACGAGAAACTTAAAATTAAGCAATTTCCTCAACTGTGCCAAAAGTTGAAGTGCTAAAGGGCCCGGAATGATTTCAAATTGTGATTCTTGGATACCAAATTAAAAAACAAATTTCGAAGATCCCTTCGGGCCTAAACTTACTTCCAGAAAAACGGCTAAAATCGCTTGTTTCTTTACTAGTCCTATTTGTATTCAAATTTTAACAAAATTAATTTTTTGCATAATTCTTTCTGCAATGTGTTCCTTGGTTTAATACCCTCAGACGTTTTTTTATTTTTGAGAAATTTCCACACCGAATGTAGTTATAAGGGCTTAAGCGCTCGTATTGTTGCTTGAGAGAAACAATGCATTGACTCTCATTAGCGCTCGTATTGGTGCTTTAGAGAAACAGTCCATTGACTCACATTAGCGCTCGTATTGGTGCTTAAGACAAACAAAGCATTGACTCATATTAGCGCTCGTATTGGTGCTTTAGAGAAACAGTCCATTGACTCACATTAGCGCTCGTATTGGTGCTTTAGAGAAAGAGTCCATTGACTCACATTAGCGCTCGTATTGGTGCTTAAGACAAACAAAGCATTGACTCATATTAGCGCTCGTATTGGTACTTAAGAAAAAATAATGCATTGACTCTCATTAGCGCTCGTATTACTACTTAAGAAAAACAATGCATTGACTCATATTAGCGCTCGTATTGGTGCTTTAGAGAAACAGTCCATTGACTCACATTAGCGCTCGTATTGGTGCTTAAGACAAACAAAGCATTGACTCATATTAGCGCTCGTATTGGTACTTAAGAAAAAATAATGCATTGGCTCGCATTAGCGCTCGTATTGGTGCTTTAGAGAAACAGTCCATTGACTCGCATTAGCGCTCGTATTGGTGCTTAAGACAAACAAAGCATTGACTCATATTAGCGCTCGTATTGGTACTTAAGAAAAAATAATGCATTGACTCGCATTAGCGCTCGTATTGGTGCTTAAGACAAACAAAGCATTGACTCATATTAGCGCTCGTATTGGTACTTAAGAAAAACAATGCATTGACTCATATTAGCGCTCGTATTACTACTTAAGAAAAACAATGCATTGACTCATATTAGCGCTCGTATTGGTGCTTTAGAGAAACAGTCCATTGACTCGCATTAGCGCTCGTATTGGTGCTTAAGACAAACAAAGCATTGACTCATATTAGCGCTCGTATTGGTACTTAAGAAAAACAATGCATTGACTCATATTAGCGCTCGTATTACTACTTAAGAAAAACAATGCATTGACTCATATTAGCGCTCGTATTGGTGCTTTAGAGAAACAGTCCATTGACTCGCATTAGCGCTCGTATTGGTGCTTAAGACAAACAAAGCATTGACTCATATTAGCGCTCGTATTGGTACTTAAGAAAAACAATGCATTGACTCATATTAGCGCTCGTATTACTACTTAAGAAAAACAATGCATTGACTCATATTAGCGCTCGTATTGGTGCTTAAGAGAAAATAATGCATTGACTCACATTAGCGCTCGTATTGGTGCTTTAGAGAAACAGTCCATTGACTCACATTAGCCCTCGTATTGGTGCTCAAGACAAACAAAGCATTGACTCATATTAGCGCTCGTATTGGTGCTTAAGAAAAAATAATGCATTGACTCGCATTAGCGCTCGTATTGGTGCTATAGAGAAACAGTCCATTGACTCACATTAGCGCTCGTATTGGTGCTTAAGACAAACAAAGCATTGACTCATATTAGCGCTCGTATTGGTGCTTAAGAAAAAAATAATGCATTGACTCGCATTAGCGCTCGTATTGGTGCTTTAGAGAAACAGTCCATTGACTCACATTAGCGCTCGTATTGGTGCTTAAGACAAACAAAGCATTGACTCATATTAGCGCTCGTATTGGTACTTAAGAAAAAATAATGCATTGACTCGCATTAGCGCTCGTATTGGTGCTTTAGAGAAACAGTCCATTGACTCGCATTAGCGCTCGTATTGGTGCTTAAGACAAACAAAGCATTGACTCATATTAGCGCTCGTATTGGTACTTAAGAAAAACAATGCATTGACTCATATTAGCGCTCGTATTACTACTTAAGAAAAACAATGCATTGACTCATATTAGCGCTCGTATTGGTGCTTTAGAGAAACAGTCCATTGACTCACATTAGCGCTCGTATTGGTGCTTAAGACAAACAAAGCATTGACTCATATTAGCGCTCGTATTGGTACTTAAGAAAAAATAATGCATTGACTCGCATTAGCGCTCGTATTGGTGCTTAAGAGAAACAATGCACCGACTCACATTAGCGCTCGTATTGGTGCTTAAGAGAAACAATGAATTGACTCTCATTAGCGCTCGTAGTGATAGAAAAAGGGAAACTGAAAACGATAATTAAGAAAAGGATTGTAATTTTTAGGAACAAATAAAAAAATATGTTCTCATATTATAACATATTTTATTTTCCTAAAATTCGTAGCTCATATCCATAGGATATTTTCAACATTGATTTGCTTGCCCGAAGTTCTAGAACTGTGTATTTTTCAAACTCACTGAAATTGATGATGGCATAATAACATAATATGCGGTACCATACCTAGGCTAAAATAATTATATTACGCCGAAAGGTTTTGGCGTACCAAGGGACCACGAGGCTGTCTAGTTGTACTTCCGTTTAAAACAATGAGTACTATGAATGCAAGATCTAATGATTGGTGGCTCTTTAATTAAGAGGCAAGTTTCTACTTTCCGGGGTCTTCAGCTTCCACGTATTGCTCCAGCTGTATAGAATAGTTCTCGATCATTCGTGCCATACATTACGTTGTCACACCGTAATTATCGTTCAGTAGAGTTGCTGCACGAGTTTGATTGATGAATGTGTGGAGTTACGTACTCCTTTCAGGTGTTCATGAAGAAATATTTGTTATTCATTGTAATGAGTCATCCACGCTGGCCCATTCTCACACCACCTTTCATGTGAAGTATTCTCCCCCGACATTATGTAATAAAGACCTTCTCTTGAAAGTCAGTGGATAAAAAAAAGAAGATTCTTTTTATCCCGTCGCCTTCAGAAAGCACCTGATTAATACCACTTTCTTCCCCTTGTGTTGAGTCTTGAAGAGGGTCACTAATATATCCCTTTTCTTTTGCTGCGCCCATCGTTTATTCTCTTCAATCTTTCACACGCTTTAGACGACGAGTGACTCCGCATATTTTCTAACTGGAACCATTACCTGCTTTGAAAACAAACAGTCACGCCTGATCCTCCCATTGTGGAATAATATCAATTCGTCATAACGAAGCGAGTATAATAAAGAGGAAAGCCACTGTCTGGTCAGGGTCCTTGTAAGGGTAGACCAGTACTGTCCTAATAATAGTTTTACGACTGAGCTCAGTGAGGCTTCAAGCACTCTTTGCGAATCTTAAAAGAGAAGTTTGCGGGTAGGGACTACGGTAGAATGACAACCTCATCCTTCTGAAGCTTGTCTATAACGAGCAACCCGACCCACTTCGAGGTCGGGAAAACCCAGTGTTGTTGATGAAAATCCACAGTCTGTTTCCAGGCATTTGGCTGGATCAGGAATGTAACGAATGTGACCCCCATCTAGCGGTGAGGATAGGAATTGTGCCGACTGCCGAAGCCTGTGGCACTCCTCTGGGGCAATGTTTACGAGTCATGTAAATACATGCAGTAATGTGAATGTAGACTATCATGACCAGGATAATTGAAATTTAAGACAGTGGAACTCTAGATATTAAGAAAAACTTACCCTCCATTAACAATTCAGAGGAAAAAATGGAATAATTAGAATACTAGCAATCCTCGGCCAACGGCCGTAGCCGTGTTAAAACGCTGGATCCCGTGAGATCTCCGAAGTTAAGCAACATTGGGCGTGGTCAGGAGTTGGATGGGTTGCCACGCGTTGTTGGTGGGGGGGGGGTGTAAGGGAATGGAGGAGCGGAAAGGAACTGGCCACCCTACCGCACGTAAACTCCGGCTGAGGAACACCTCTGCGGAGGTACGGACCTGCTTTCGGGCAGAATAACCCTTACCTACCTAGCAATCCTCGAGATCTACGAAATAACTGTGAAAATAAAAATATGTTTGCAGTCATTTGACCGGTTCAGGAAAGGAATGAATGAAGCCCCTATCTAGCGGCAAGGAAAAGAATTGTGCCGACTGCTGAAGCCTGTCGCACTCCTCTGGGGCAATGATAAATGACTGACAGATGAAACGATATTGGAGACTTTTTCTGGAATGAAAAATGACAGGGAAAATCGAAGTACCGGAGAAAAACCTTTCCCGCCTCCGCTTTGTCCAGCACAAATCTCACATTGAGTAACCAGGATTTGAAATACGGCACCCACCGGTGAGGGGCCGGCTCGCTGTCGCTTGGGCCATGGAGGCTATGTGAAACTCCTGTATGCTTTCTAAAATATTTCCCATATAAATATTTATGTAAATATAATTAGTTTAATGAATATTTAATTTTCACAGCCACATAATATACGAAAAACACTTTGAACGTGATTGGTATGTTCAGTAAGTATAAGTAACCATATATCGAAAAGATGTTCAGTACAGAACAAAAATGTTACAGCAATGGCAAAATTGAGGTACCTACTACGATGTCTCGAAACACCAAAACGGCCATCGTCAGTGCACAAAGATAACCGGGATGCGTCAAAAAAGACAACCCAATTCCAGTCAGTGGCAGTGCAGGCCTGTCGTTCATTACACTACTGCAAACGGAGACGACGGTGAGTGGATTGTCTATGGTAAGACACTTTTTTTTAAATGCTACTTGTTCGGGGCGTTGCCCCTACTTGCACCATATGGTATGAACGTGCGTGTAATTGTAATGGAGGAAGTATAGACTGTTGAATGTGAGGAAAGGAACGTTAAGGAAGACACAAAAACCCAGTCCCCAGGCCAGGGATATTAATCATTTAAAATTAAAAACCCCTGACTCTGCCGGGAATCGAACCAAGAGCCGCCGGGAGACAGGTGGGCGCGTTTCCCCCTACACCGCGGGGTCGGACTGGTAAGACACTTAATGGGCGCCGTGAGACTAAACGTCCTTCAGTCAAGCGCTGGAAATACTTCGGACAGAAAAGGTGTCCTTAAAGGTGATTCTACACGTGCCTTGATGGTGATGATCGTAATAGTTGGATCTGCTACTGCCTGTCGGAGGATCAGAAGATCCTCTCTGTCACCTGGGGGTCAATCGAGGGGATTCTGAGCCCAGTTACCGTGTTCATATGCCCTCACTCATTCTCTGTTCACAGGCCACCCTAACACTCTGATCATAACGGCCTAGGTGACAGCTGATTCGTCAATACTACCATCTAGTCTCGTGCATTTCAGAACGCGCTCCCTCTTAAACTATGGTAAATGTGCGATCACAAACTTTCCACAACCAGAAACAGCGTTCCCCTACGTACAGTCAGTGCTGCCAACACTTGATGACGAAAAGTAGCTAAAATTGACTGCTAAAATGGCAAAAAATGGCTGAATATATGGAGTAGCTCACAAATAGTCGCTATCAGTAAGACACACGTGAAACATTTCTTAAAGTGTAACAGCCGAGAGAGAGGAGAAAAATTAAACAAACAAATTTGTTATAATTGGTAATGAACTCACCTAACGAAATACACACATCGTCACCCTCAATTTCACCCTTTCCAGAAGCACTTGGGGTGACCGCTGATTTTTTCTGAAAACGTGTGAGTTGCGTTACGTATCCCAACAAGTCGAAGAATTTTTGAAGGGACCCCCCAGGAAAATACATATTAACATACAGCTTAGTCCAAACTTTCCGCTCTTGTTCCTTGTTTGTTTGTAACAATATTAACCTGATCTGACGGAAGGCGCGCTCAACTTCTGCATCTGACTGAAGCAAAATTAGAGCCAAAAGAGCATACTAGACCACTTCTTCTATTATTGTCTACTGCAGCATCTTAATGCTGATTAAATTCTAAGCAGAATTCAGTTGTGGAAGATCCATGTACTCACTTCTGAAAAATATTCCTCCACTGATTTCCTAAATTGTCAACACTCCTTTTAAATTGTACATTTTTATGATAGGCTTTTTAGCTAATTTTTAAGACTTCATTCGCACTTAGATATAATATGTGAGAGAAGTTGAATGGGAAGTCTTGACAGTTATTTATGAAAGAGGGATATTCAGTTACTTTTCTTATCATTACTATGACAATTCATCATCATCGCCATCATCGTAATCAACATCATCATCATCATCATCATCATCATCATCATTTCTCCTTATCCAGTTGTAGCCGGGTAGGGGCAAATATGATTCCTCTCCACTTTCTTCGGTCTTTCCACTACTCCTCCTCCAACACAGTCCAGGTTTCTTTCTATAATACTGCGTTGGATTGTGTCCTTGCATCTCAATCGTGGTCGTCCACGGCCTCTCCTTCCCTGCAATTGCATTTCCATCACCTTTTTTGGCATTCTTTCGTCACTCATTCGCTTTATGTGTCCAAGCCACCTTAGTCGGCTCTTCTCTATTCTATCATTCAATTTTTCCACTCCAGTTTCTTCCTGGATTTTCTCATTCCTTATTTTGTCTCTTCCACTCTTCTGTATCATACTCCTCAAGAACTTCATTTCGGTGCCTGTATTCAACTCTCATCCTTCTTTGTCACGGTCCAAGTTTCTGCTCCATAAGTTGTTATGGGTACGTAATACATCTTGTACATAGTTTGCTTTGCTTCGATTGGCACATCTTTGTCCCATGAAAACTAGTAACATTTAAATCGGCAACTATTTTAAAAATCACAGTTAAAATGTCCAAAGTGCATATGGCTAGAAATGGCCAAGTTTGGAAAAGAAAGTAGCCAAAACGCCGCTAGTGGATGACGTAATACTCGAGATCTAGCCATATAGTAGCTAAATTGACAGTCCTAGGTAGGGCCCTCATCTTCACAGACATGCAGGTCGTCTAATAGGCCGTCTACTAGAAAAAGACCTGCACCAGGCCTCTCCGAAGGCCATACGCCATTATTATTATAATGAAGTTTACGACCTATCTCATCTAAAAACTCACTAAACTTTTCGATTCACAGTTTCCACTACTCGTATAGTAGTCTCTGTGAGCCTTTACATAGGCGACGAGTGGAAGTAGGTTCACAGCCTCTGGTGTTAAGATTATTCAACTAATCACGTCAGTACTCTAATCGCTTGACTATCCGCTTGACTTGTAACTGTTTGACGAGGTTCGCAGCAAAATGGTAACTTCTTCTTGGTACCTAACTTTTTTTATTATTTTTGAGTGTACATGCATATCGTATCCCACAATACTCTTCTGATCTATTATCCTCCATATGTTTGGTCAGGCGTCCCAGCAACACATAGATATGCAGTCCATCAGACAATGTTCGTTGCGTTCATTGTCCTGTGCTGCTGCATAAAGGAAAATGAACCTTATTGCACGGTACTGTAGGAATGCATATTTTCATGAAGTATTTTCGCACTTCTACAGTATAATGCATTTAATATTCAATTTCCTTACACATTAGCACAGGCAAATGAACACAACGAACTTTGTTCTGATGGAGTGCATATCCATATGTGTCTGGGAGGCGTGACCAGTCTTAAATTTAACTTCACTGCACTTACTGCCGAGAGAAGAGAAGGTTGTAATTGGCAGTTCAAAAGTTAAAATGTTTCACATTTTTAATTAGTAATTTTTTCGTGCAGCTTAGGTCATTACGGGTGATTTAAGGAACCCGGCAGTAATACACCTATAATAACAGTTCTCGTTTCATCCACAGTATGTACGTGTGTTTATTGAGTCCACAACCAGAAGGATGTTGGGATCCCCGACAGCTCCACCATCAGGTATTATAGACAGCCCAAGCGTACTAGGAAAATGAGAAGCAAGGTAACTTCCTGTTGCTTTGTCACAGAGCCAGGAGGTGCTCTTTTACACCAGTCACAAAATCCACAGAAACGTACAACTATAGACTCTACAAGCACAGGAAGTCATTAGAAGATACGAGATTATAGTATTTGAAGATCTCATGTAAACCCTGTGTCATCCTATCCCACACCCATCCCATCTTACACCGTCCAACATGAACCTCATTGATGATTGCTGGAATTCGACCCTGGCTTTCAGATATTAAAGCCCAATATCCAAACGTGTAATAGGTATTGGGAACAAAAGTTAGCACCCAAAAAGAACTACCCATAAGGACTTAAAACAATAATAAATACTAGTTTAATTTGAAAGAAGCCGTTTGTAAAGCGTCCTGAATGTGGAGTTCAGTAAAGCTGACCACATAGATTGGGCCATTACCTGCAATCGTATGCATAATCTCTCTCTCTCACACACACATACCTTTATTACCCATGTTACTAAGCTGTGGGTAAGAAAGTAGGTCGATACCACTAGGCTTGATTATTCAACCAATCACTCATCAATCATTCTATACAGACAACAAGAACAGCAGAGAGCACTCCTGAAAATTAAATGCAGGTACATTCAAACGGAATACACAAGCCTCATTTACTATAACTACCTAACGTAGAATTATTGCCTTCGTTTCCATTCTGTTGGAAATTACTTGCACAGAATGACGGGACAGAAACTTTGGATGTTAAAATGTTAGTCAACTTTATGTTCTAATTAATCAACTTCAGTTCTTATTTGTACAGTCCTATTTCAGATTTACTCCCACAAAAGATGGACAGTCTCACAAGTGGAATGTTTATACGACAGCAGGGAACGAAGGGTATTCAAACTTTCTTTAAAATATGGGTAGAATTTTCCTGAACTAGACGCCGTAGTAAATAATAGGAATAGTGCTAAGTGATGGAACATTCAATTGCGCTTCGAATCCCTGGAAATGGACACGAGAGCAGACGAGCATGCCTGCACTCTAGTAGATGTTATGTATATATGCATATACTCTGTATTTAATAATCTTAGTATAGTCACAGCTCTGCAGCGACAAGTATGTAGGCCCTACCAATAACACCGCACTAGAGGTACATCGACAGGCGGAAAAAGGTAGCCCGTAGCCCCTTACACCACGTAAGGCTTAACACGAGGGACCACTGGCTGCTGGACGGTGAAACAACCTGTGGCCCAAACACCGGACCCTAGTGGACCCGAGCCGCACCCGGTAGTTTCAAGGTGGACTGATCTCCATAATAAATGGCAAAGCAAGGAAATGGTTATGATTACATGACACATACTCCTAACTAACATAACCTATGGACCAGTCCAGCCCACATCCTTGCATGTGCAGTTACAATACAATCAGGTTTAAAATGTAGGCTCTTTCTTTTCCACATATGTGGTTTTTCGCTGACCCTTAATACCACGCCTCAATACCACCTTACAAACACAAACCAGCATGGTAGCATGTCCGACATGGGGGCAAGCAGATACTCCTGTAATATCATTTCCCACTCCCCCCTATTTCTTCTTAGAACGAATAGTATGTCGGAGGCAATGTAGGATAGCGACGATTGCCACGCGGGGGGAGCGGACTTCGGTGGCCCTCACAAAAGAAAAAGACACATTTTCTTCCTTTCCTATTTTAAACATTCTATGTGTAAGCTAACTATTGAAGCACGCTTTTCTATTGAAAGCTTCATTCTCTAGCCTATTTTAATATCTACATTTTTCACAAAAAACAGTTTCCTTTCGGCTTTTTTGTGGGGTTCTAAACTGCATTCAACTGTTAATACCCACTTAGTCAGCACATTTGAGCGTCCCGAAACTTGTTTAGAGTAAATGTTCCTGTGAGAGTAATGTAATGTATTATTGTTTATATACATTTTCACCTTACAAAATCCGAAATTGCTTTAATTTGATTCATATTACCCAGTATCTATTAAATAGGGGCTGCCTGACCGAGGCGGTAAAGGCGTGCTCGGTTCGCCTGGAAGGACGTGGGTCCAAATCCCTGTCAGGAAGTCGTAAAATTATGAAATGAGATTTTCACTTCCGGAAGTGCACATAGCCCTAAGGTCTACTCAGCCTACACCAAAAATGAGTACCAGGTAAATTCCTGGAGGCAAATATGGCCGGGCGTAGAGCTAAACGCTCTACCCCATCAAGTGCGGAGGTCACGGATAGTGGAACGTGGAAGCCTTTACCTTCCACCCCTCCAAGGGCCTTCATGACCTATGCGGAGATGACTTTGCTTTGCTTTGCTATCTATTAAGTCCAAGGATGTTACAATCTTTTCAGTGGTGGCGTATTCGAAGTATAATATATTCCTTCTTCTCTAGTGCCATAATGAACGCAAACACACTCCCCTTTCTCCACCTGTATAACCTTTGTTACTAAATTTTGACAACAAATTCATTATCATTACTGCCCATTTATTAAGCCTTAATTCAGAAGTATAGTTATTTATTGACTTTCGATAAGGAATCTTAATTTAATATCACCGATGGCGAGAATACTATCTACATACTGGAGTGAAAAGTTGTTCAACTCAATGGCTGAATGCTTTCTTCAGTTCAGAGAGTCCCGGGTTCGATTCCTGGCCGGATTGGCCATTTTAAACTCGTCTTATTCATTGTTTGGCTAGAGGACTAGGTGTTTGTGATTGTTCCAACACTTTACTCTTCATATTCAGACGACACATACTACCAACCACCACAAAAACACGCAGTAGTGATTACATCCCTCCTTATAGGGTTGGCGTGAGGAAGAGCATCCAATCGTAAAACAGGGCCAAATCCCCATACGCGACACAATTTGCACCCTCGACACCACAGCTGTGTGAAAAGCGATAGTAGAGGATGATGATGATGGAGTGAAACCCTGACAATTTCCCGACTGAAAAATCTTAAATAACTTACAATAATGCTTTCAATTCTTGTGGATATTTAACTATATAGTTCACCAAGACTGTTGAACGTTAGGGTGGTAGCCTTCCACCCAGTTCACGGGGATTCAATATCCAGTGTTCCAATGGATCTAATATTGTTTTGAGGTACTGGAGAAAGTGAACATATTTTCCCTATAATATGGTACATTATAAAAAAATGAATGCAATTTTGGGATGAGAATTTTTTGAACAGAATGTACTCTAAATCTGGAGTAACTTCATATACTGCGGTGTTTTGTACACGCTGGTTAAGGACATAGTCTTACGTAGAACTTGGTGAGAGACAGGCGACTTATTCATTTCCTTCATCCAGGACATGAATGTCCCAATACTCAGTGACTGTAATAAACTGCTGAAAAGCGGGCTGGTAATGTTTAGATGCACTTCAGTTAACACAGATCGACAAGAATAACCTGAAGACGGAGAATTGTCCAAAGGGTTATGTAAGAATTATAACATACATAATGAGGGCTTACTTCTAATACCACGTATCTAACAATTCTCTTTCTATCCATTATTCTCCTCAAGACTTGCCACGTCCGCCTCTGTGGTGTAGTGGTTAGTGTGATTAGCTGACACCCCCGTAGGCCCGGGTTCGATTCCCGGCTCTGCTACGAAATTTGGAAGGTGGTACGAGGGCTGGAACGGGGTCCACTCAGCCTCGTGAGGTCAACTGAGTAGAGGTGGGTTCGATTTCCACTTCAGCCATCCTGGAAGTGGTTTTCCGTGGTTTTCCATTTCTCCTCCAGGCAAATGCCGGGATGGTACGTAACCTAAGGCCACGGCCGCTTCCTTGTCTATGCATTCCAATCTTCCCGCCCCCCGCAAGGCCCCTGTTCAGCATAGCAGGTGAGGCTGCCTGGGTGAAGTACTGTTTATCCTCCCCAGTTGTATCCCCCGACCCAGATTCTGAAGCTGGGCCTTAGTGAAATAAACTACAGCCTTAACGAATGATATTTAAGAGGATTTACAATTGAAATATGATTTAAATTGATGAATTATTATTTTTCAACAAAAAACGTTTTCTCTTATACCATCAAGTATATAGTTTAGTAAGCAAGCAAAAAAAACGGTCCGCTCGCACGTGTATGTCCTCTACTTCATTCCAATTTCCCACCAAACCAGAATAGTTTACCCACGCGTCCTTTAGAGCCCACTTCGTTTCAGTCATGTAGACCTTACATCCGTTGTAAGATAAGAGAGCTGGCGGCAAAATGTTTTCAAACATAGAGCTTCGTAGTGTAATCCGATTTATGCTCACAAACACCTGAAAATATCGCAGAAAACGACCTGATTTGCGGTAAATAGGTGTGTTGTTACTTGTCGGTAGCCGAGCTGAGTAACTGGGATAGTAAAACGCTGGCCTTCTAACCTCAAGTTGGCGGGTTTGATCCCGACTCAGACAGTGATATTTGAACGTGCTCAAATACGTCTGCCTCGTAGTGGTAGATTTTCTGACACGTAAAGGAACGCCTGCGGGACACTATTCAGGCATAATGATGTCTATAAAACCAAAAATAGCTAGCGCGACGTAAGGAAAATATTATTATTATTATTATTATTATTATTATTATTATTATTATTATTATTATTATTATTATTATTATTATTATTATACCGGGGGTACACATTCTCCGTCCAGTTGAACTGCACGCCTTGTAGAGGGCCATGTGCTGTGAATCCAAAACTGTGTATCTGAAGATACTTGGACCTGTAATCTATAAATGTCTCCACTACCGGCCTATGTGACGCCTCTGGCAGGAGGACGGACAATTAATTTTTAAGGGAATTTTAAAATTTCAATATTTATAAACCTTAAGCGTGTGTATATTGCTTTTTCTTTTATGTGCTAATGTTACCAACACTTCCACGGCTTCCTTCTTCCGTAGTTATTAACAAATCAAGAAATTTTGTGTATTTCTCTCTAGCCAATTAAAACTGGGGGTGTGTACAGGCATTCTGCCTATCTCAAGCGAGTTCTGGAACTTTCTTCCCTGAATTGCTATATACTGTAAACTGGGCGCTTTAGGGCCGTATTGTCATCTTAATCGCTCCGGTCTAGTGTGTGTACGGCGTACATTAGGAGGCAGGGGCAGCCTTGCCTTCGTCGGAAGGCCCAATAATTGAACATACTGCCAGATATCCCTTAACATGTAATAACTCAAGGCAGTTAACTCAAGGGGAAGGTTTCAAACTTCTTTCATTAACGTAAAATTCTAAATACTTACATTTCTCTGTCCACTCATTTATCCCAACACCTTCTTACACCTGTATTCCAAGAGATCCCCAGAACAATTATTATTATCATCACAACATTGAGCCGAAATAAGGAACACGATTGAACTCATTTAGCAGGCGAATTTGCTGTCTTCTCTTCGCAGATTATGTATTTTTCTTCCGTTCTTTCATCCATGCAGCGGTGGTTTTCATCTAGGTATTTTCAACAAAATGGTGTTTGTTCACCACAGTTCTAAAGCTGGGCCTGTCCCATATAATTGTACCTGTTATGCTGAGTTCTTCATGGTCTTTATTTTTTAAATTTCGATTATATAATTATTCTTCACATTTAGTGACGAGGCATACTTAAATATATTTTTAGTCTTTCCTTGTCAATTCTTTGAATATGGCCATAAAATTTCAGTCGTATTTTTTTAATAGTGTTTGATATTTTCTCAGAATGCTGATATAATTTAGAAGACCTACTCTGTGCATACTGGACCAAAGATATTCCTAGTGATATTTCTTCTCTTGTTTTTCTATTTTAGTTTGTGAACTGCCTCCAATGATCAAAGTTTCTGATGCATATAATACTTCAGGCTTAATTACAGTGTTATATAAAATTCAGCGCTCTCAGATATTGATTTTTGTTGTGTCTGTTCCTTGTGATTTTATAGGCATTTTGTAACTTATAAATTCTCTCTCAGTTTGCTTCACGATTCAGTCCGGATGGTTGGATAATTTCTCCGAAGTATTTGAAATAATAGACCTGAAAGATATTACCAAACTGAGTTACCAGTGGTTGTTGTTCACGTCGAGGTGATCCTTCCATGTATCGGGTATTCTCATATGAGATTTGGGAGTCCGGTTTTAGATTCAATTGCATGAAGGTTTTCCAGGGACTGAATTGCTTTTTGCCTATAGTTGAATAGAATAACCAGATCACTTGCGAAAATCAAACATTTGATATTAATTTTATCTTTAACTAGCTTGCCGATATTAATCCCTTTATGTTTCCTGTTCTTCTTATTATTCTTATTATTATTACAAGCGAATCGACCACTAAGAATCACGCTACAACTTCGTTTCTTTCTCTTCGTGCGGAGTTTTCCCTGCGTCCAAAACTCCTTCGTGCATTCGCTGGCCTGCTTCCGTTGCTCCTCTGTCCAGGCTCTTCCGGTTTTCTTAGTCCTTCCTGTGGCTTGAACCCATTCCATATTTTTCACTGTGTTCCTAAACGTATTCCTTTATAACAGCTAGACCTCCGAGATGCTTAACCTTTCCATATCCTTCTTCGTTTCCTTAATCCAATATCAAATATCTGTTTGGTAAGTCTGTTGGCGTTCATTCTGTACAGATGTACGAGAAACGTCAGTCGAATCTTTTCTTCATGGTCTCTGAGATTCTTCCCACCTTCTGTTAAACTTCTTTGTTGCTCCGAAGTTTGCATCAGCTTTCAGTTTGGATAGATCCCATAATTTTTCTGAGGATTCTTCTTTCCAGAACCTCTAGTTTCTCCAGCTAATAGCTCATGGTCAGGCATTCAGTAGCATATAGGGATTCTGTTTTGACCACGGTGTTGCAATGTTTTAATTTGAAATTCCAGGATAAGCACTTCTGTTTCTTCTCAAGCCGTATGCTCTCTCCAATTTTGAGATCGGATCTTCCACTGCAGCCTTTTCTGTATGGTCTCATCAACTCCTTGGCCCTTTCTATCCGTTCTATCTCTGTTCCCAGGATTATTATTATTATTATTATTATTATTATTATTATTATTATTATTCGATAACAACAGACCACACAAACAAGCTACTCATCCCGCTTGGAGACGGGGAAAACAATGTTGTTCATATAGCTGAAAGTGTCACTCAACGTCTAGTTTGTATTCATATTGTGTGTATGTCTACTCTTCTGCCTCGTTTCCAGGTACGGGGTCGGGAATGAGACGATATTAAATTATATGGACGGATGCCGTATCCGCTGACAAACTCAGTTGAGGAGCTAACAAAAATTAAATGAATGACGGTGAATTATATGGGGAAGGAGGTGGAAATAATTTGGTGTAACGTAGGGATAGGTAGTGTCCCAGCATTTGCCTTGAAGTGGACCACAGAAAACCATTGTCAGGATAGTCGAAGGTGAGGTTCGAACCCACTAGTTTCGTCTTGGTGCCATAGCCGTAGCACGTTAACACGCGCGGACACTGCGCTCACTACTTTGTATTCATATTATTCGCTACTAACGGAAAACTTTGTTCCCAGGAAACAAAGGGAAGTATACATTTACGTGATGGAAATAGCATTTGTCTCTGAAGAGGATATTGTTATACCGGTCGTCTGGCCTAAGAGTCGTAAGGTGCCCTTTCTCTGGTGTTCCGGAAGATATTTTCAATTTAATTTTTGTAACGTGTAGGTATAGTCAGCCCAAACAAAAATCCACAACCTTCAGGCAAGCAACTCAATACTGAAAACATCCTAGGGGTTTGAGCTCCGAATTTTAGGTAAATAAAATATAATAAGGTATGAGAATATTTTATTTCTTTATTCCTAAAAATTACTATCCTTTTCTTAATCATCGGTATCCGGCGGATTAGATTAGCAGTTTCCCTTTTTCTACCACTACGAGCGCTAATGTGAGTCAATGCGAAGTTTCACCTGGGCCCTTTTAACTACATTCGGTGTGAAAATTTGTCAAAACTAAAAATTAAAAAAAAATGCCTGAGGGTAGTGAACCAAAGAACACATTACAGAAAATTATGTAAATACGTTTATTTGCCTAGGATTTGAATAAAAAAGAAAAGGAGTAAAGAAACGTCCGCCTCTGTGGTGTAGTGGTAAGTGTGATTAGCTGCAACCCCCGGAGACCCGGGTTCGATTAGAAAAATAGTCCGAGGGCTGGAACGGAGTCCACTCAGCCTCGGGAGGTCAACTGTATAGAGGTGGGTTCGATTCCCACCTCAGCCATCCTCGAAGTGGTTTTCCGTGGTTTTCCACTTTTCTTCGAGGCAAATGCTGGGATGGTATCTAACTTAAGGCCACTCCCGCTTCCATCCCTCTTCCTTCTCTATCCCTTCCAGTCTTCCCATCCACCCCACAAAGGCCCCTGTTCAGCATAGCAGTTGTATCCCCCGACCCAGAGTCTCACACTCCAGGACAGTGTCCTTGAGGCGGTAGAGGTGGGATCCCTCGCTGAGTCCGAGGGAAAAACCAACCCTGGAGGGTAAACAGATTATTAAGGAGAAGAAGAAGAATAACAAGAAAAGAAATAAGCGATTCTAGGCTGCTTTCCGGAACTGCATTTAGGCCTGAAATGATTTGCCTGATTTGTTTTTTTTAATTTGAATAAGATATCCGAGACTCAAAATTTGAAACCTGTCAAGGCCCTTTATCCATTTAACTGAGAATTTAATTGAGAAAATTGCTTAATATTACATTTTTCCGTATTACGGGGGCCACTACTTTACCTGCTAGGAAATATTTTGAACATTAAAACTGCTTGTCCTATACGGCATACGACACCCGATGTCGACGGAAGAGGTAGGTTAGATTCTCACTGCAAACTAAATACTGTTTAAAATATAATTTTATGTTCCAGATCGATAGAGCAGCTTCATGTTAGTCTAGTACGATATTCCGTTCAAGGATATTTATTCACGATGACAGTACAGGTTTCCTGGTTGCGCTGCCTTGAGGAGCGCCGTGTAGTCTCCACACTACAGCAGGCTCACTCAGCCACTGCCTTGTTGTGCTGTCACTGTCAACGACTTTTCTGAAATAACTGGGCCGTTCAAGGTTCCTCCACTTCTTGTGAAAATGCTTGGACAGAAGTTTATTAGATCAAAAATTGGATATATGGCTTTTCAGGCGTTTGCTCTATTAACCAGCATTTCGTCTTAGGTCTGACACTAGACTCGTCAGAGTGGGATGTGTGAGATAAAACTCCACAATGGAATTAATGCCCGCCTAGCAATTCCAAATGGTAATACTAAATTCCCATGAAGGGAATTAGATATTTTTCCACCAATAAAGCATATCAAAAACCAGATCAAAAATTGGATATATGGCTTTTCAGGCGTTTGCTCTATTAACCAGCATTTCGTCTTAGGTCTGACACTAGACTCGTCAGAGTAGGATGTGTCAGACCCTACCCATTGATGCTGGGGTGTATGCAGGTGAACTTATCAGAAGCCTCTTATGTGGCACAGTCTGATAACTGCATACGGGAGATAAAACTCCACAATGGAATTAATGCCCGCCTAGCAATTCCAAATGGTAATACTAAATTCCCATGAAGGGAATTAGATATTTTTCCACCAATAGAGCATATCAAAAACCAGATCAAAAATTGGATATATGGCTTTTCAGGCGTTTGCTCTATTAACCAGCATTTCGTCTTAGGTCTGACACTAGACTCGTCAGAGTGGGATGTGTCAGACCCTACCCACTGATGCTGGGGTGTATGCAGGTGAACTGCTGCTGCTGCTGCAGAGTTTTCATTCCCCGCCCGAAGGCGGGGCGGGCCCCCTAGATCGTGTCGCGATCTCTCGGGCCGGGAGAAGGGAAAAGAAGTAGAAGGTGTGATAGAAGAGGAAGATGGGGATAGCGATGTAAATATTCATGAGGAAGTAACGGTGGGTCTTCTTAGCTGGGGAGATGGGAACGATAGGAATTGTGCTCGAGGAGTGAAGTTTAAATGAATGTAGCAGGGTGGAAAGGGAATGTGAGGAGTTGCAGAATTGTTGTGATATTGTTAAGGGAAGTGATGAGGAGTCGGATGATATCTAGCGTTGGAGGTGGTGGAGGGAAGAAACTAGGTGGGGAAAGGCGTGGGCAAACGGGTGTACTAGGTTGGAAAGGAGGAATTGGCCGGGGGCGGCAATATGGTGGGTTGAAACGTTGGCGAATAGGTTGAGGTGGGGAGAGAGAGGGCTCAACTTTATGACGATGGCGATAGATGTAAGCTCCATTGGCAATAAGTCGTTGGACATCTTCGGCAGTTGGAAGGTGTATGCGGACCATATACGTCGGGCCGGAGGAGTTCTTGATCCGAAAGACGCGACGAACTGGGACGCCTTCGGCTTGAAGTTCCTGGAGAATCGTTCGAGCTGAGAGAGCAGGATCCACTCCGCGTATCACACAGCTGTACATGGTGTGACAGGTCGATGAGGACTGCGTGGATGGTGGTGCGGCGGAGGCTGCTGCGTCGGCGGCGTGCGTAGATGGTGGTGACGAAGGCAGTGCTGCAGCTGTAGACGGAGATGTCTCAGTGGGTTGGTTCAGGTGTTGAGGTCCTTCAGGGCTAGGGCAGACAGGGAGGAAAGAAGTCATGAGAGGAGAAGGATGGCATGTTATAACAGTTGTGACCGGGACAGAAGGATAGAGAGGGATGGAGGGCGTGCTGGTCGTTGCGATGGTAGTGGTGATGGTGGTGCTGGCGATGGGAGTTGTGTAGAAATGAGAGGAAGATGGTTGGGACGGAGTCCACTGTGGTGGTGTTTCGTTGGCAAAGTACGAAGGACAAGATGTCACTCGGTGGATCTGGCTGTCCAAGTAGATTCCGCTGGCGAGAAAATGTGAAACGGCGTCAGCTGAGTGGAGATGTAGCAGGACCCGACGTGTAGGGACGAAGTCTTGCAGTATCCTTGAGACGCTTCGGGCTGGGACGTGTGCCATTTGGAGTTTGGCAAGTAAGTCCTGGTCAGAGAGAGCGGGATCGATGTCATGGAGCACGCAGCTGGACATGGTGCTGGGGAGGCTGACTACCAACTAGGTGTCGGCCCAATATGCTGATTGAATCGGCGGGAAGCTAAGTTATAGATGGTGAGCCACCCGGCCGAGCAAAAATGATTTGAAGGTGCGACGGAGTTCGGTGCAATCCAAATCAGAGGAGAGAGTTTGCAGGTGAACTTATCAGAAGCCTCTTATGTGGCACAGTCTGATAACTGCATACGGGAGATAAAACTCCACAATGGAATTAATTATATGGCCATATATCCAATTTTTGATCTGGTTTTTGATATGCTCTATTGGTGGAAAAATATCTAATTCCCTTCATGGGAATTTAGTATTACCATTTGGAATTGCTAGGCGGGCATTAATTCCATTGTGGAGTTTTATCTCCCGTATGCAGTTATCAGACTGTGCCACATAAGAGGCTTCTGATAAGTTCACCTGCATACACCCCAGCATCAGTGGGTAGGGTCTGACACATCCCACTCTGACGAGTCTAGTGTCAGACCTAAGACGAAATGCTGGTTAATAGAGCAAACGCCTGAAAAGCTATATATCCAATTTTTGATCTGGTTTTTGATATGCTCTATTGGTGGAAAAATATCTAATTCCCTTCATGGGAATTTAGTATTACCATTTGGAATTGCTAGGCGGGCATTAATTCCATTGTGGAGTTTTATCTCCCGTATGCAGTTATCAGACTGTGCCACATAAGAGGCTTCTGATAAGTTCACCTGCATACACCCCAGCATCAGTGGGTAGGGTCTGACACATCCCACTCTGACGAGTCTAGTGTCAGACCTAAGACGAAATGCTGGTTAATAGAGCAAACGCCTGAAAAGCCATATATCCAATTTTTGATCTGGTTTTTGATATGCTCTATTGGTGGAAAAATATCTAATTCCCTTCATGGGAATTTAGTATTACCAGAAGTTTATTATCAACCTATTTGAGTTTGTCCCTTTTCACAAAAACTGTGTTTGTTAATAGTTCTCTATTCATGTTTGCCATGAAGGATACATGTCTTACGCTGTCACCCGCATAGTTAACTTGCACGGTTAACTTCTTCCCTTACACGAACGAATCCACTTCTCTTTCTTCTTCGAATTACCCTCTTACAACAGTTTAATTGAAGGTGTCATTGTGAATTCGGCTTCAGTACAATTAGTATAGACGACTTCGACTTAAAAACAGGTCTCCTTACTCTAAGAAATGATTTTAAACATTACAATAAATTATTCTGTAGTTATGACTCTCTCTATGATCCTTATCACTTATTTCAACCCTTCCGAAGACCTTCTCTGCTGGAAAGTACAACAATTGGAAATATAAATTGCAGATATTTCAGTACAGTACAGTACAGCTTTCATTTTGTCGTGGACAAACATCAGATCACTGTTAAATTGAATTTATGTAATTGCTAGAGAGTTCTGACGCTTTTAATGTGACACGTATTGCTGAAACGAATTGGTTTGTTCTCTGAAAAAAAAATTTCAAACCAAGTGTAGATTCTGAAAGCGTCCTTATTCTGAGGTTCAGTACTTAAGAATGTCCTCGGCACACAGTAAACTATGGAGCTAATGCAGCATGGAAATGGGAAGTCTGCTGCTTACAGGGATTTGGAAAGGGATGGTTCTTCATCAACGCTCAAATCTCACCCTAAAGATAGCAAAGGAAAGAAATAATTCTTGACACAACATATCACCGTTTCTAGTGTAGCAACACTGGGATAATCATAAGAAAACTATCTTTTTTAACTTTTTGGAATAGAACAGTTTTGTAATTCACATTCTCATATGAACAAGTCAACACTTACTCACACTTGCAGTAGGAGTTGCAAAAATATAGTACAATGAGAATTCTTGTCATCTCATTTATTGTATTACCCGCGCAATTATATACCAACCGTAGCGTAGTTAATTCAGAATTGCAAGTTCGTCAATAAAAAACGTCTCTGAGTATATCCAATTACAGTCTGATGTAAATTCATTCGGTTATGAAAGTTCATTACGAAGGGAAACAACCCAGCAGTTGACACTTCCATCCATCAATTATTCTCCCTCGTCCAAAGCTGTTTTCCATCTTCTAAGAAATTACATTGTTCTCACAAGTGTTATCTTTTGGTTGAAGGCTCGAAGATCTATTAAGATAACATAGACTGGGTGCTTGGGGGAGAGAAGTGATGAGTCACAATGCCTGGAGGCCAGAGCAGAACAAATCATTGTTCACTCCCTTACAAATCTGTCTGTGTAGACAGTGTCTTCCCTGCACCACCATTAACTCGACAATCAGCCCTAAACTAAACTTGTTAGCGACCTTCCCCACCTGCTGAGGCGCAGCGTTCTTCCCCGATGATAGCAGCTCCAGCAATGGTTAACATAATAGGTATCTCTCAGTGGCGGTTCGTAACATTTTACCTACTCTGGCAGGGCTGTGCGACCATGTATTTCCCTTCCCCAATCGGTCCAGTTTTCATTGATCAGCACCACAAAACGTTTAGATGAATAATAATAATAATAATAATAATAATAATAATAATAATATCAGATGACACTGGCTGAATAGAAATCTGCTTGCACTACAACATTAATTAATTAACTACACTGCAATGGCACTTATGCACACATATTAATTAACAGGCTGACAGCTAATGCAATCCCCAAATAAAAAGGCACTGCACTTGGCAGTTGAACTTCTTGCTCAAGTTTGGAAAGCTGAAGCACCTTACAGACACACTGAAAAAAAAACAGCCAGTATTCCTCACGACAGAACAGGAGACCAGGTATACAGAGGGAAATGGCTTTCAGTACCACGGATACTAGATCTTCGAGGGAAAGCTGGGTCGCAGAGCGATAAAAAAAATCATTCCACCACTGGGGACTGGCTTCATTAATAATCAATCAATCAATACTGATCTGCATTTAGGGCAGTCGCCCACCTCTACCGTCTCAAGGGCAGTGTCGTGGAGCAGACTCTGGGTCGGGGATACAACTGGGGAGATGACCAGTACCTTGCCCAGGCTATGCTGAACAGGTGCCTTGTGGAGGGATGGGACGATTGGAAGGGACAAGCAAGGAAGGGGGAAGGAAGCGGCCGTAACCTTAAGTTAGGTACCATCCCGGCATTTGCCTGGAGGAGAAGTGGGAAACCACGGAAAAACATTTCCAGAATGGCTGAGGTGGGAATCGAACTCACCTCTACTCAGTTGACCTCCTGAGGCTGAGTGGACCCCGTTCCAGCCCTCGTACCACTTTTCAAATTTCGTGGCAGAGCCGTGAATCGAACCTGGGCCTCCGGGGGTGGCAGGTAATCACACTAACCACTACACCACAGAGGCGGTTTGGTGAATATTTATGAACTTTAAATTGTGTAATCAGCGGTATTGCTGTTGAACGTAGATCGTGATTAATGGGGCTATTTTTCGAAATTAAATAAAACTATAGTATGCTAAAACATCAGCGGCCATTTGTTTGGACGTAGACCATGATACTATTGTATCTTTTGAAAAATATGTTATAAATATAGAAATAATTATGTAAACTCTAAACACTTCCTTTCTCACTAACTACGTTTGGCGGTTTTCTAAGATGCCGAGGTGCCGGAATTTTGTCCCGCAGGAGTTCTTTTTCGTGCCAGTAAGTCTACCGACGCGAAGCTGACGTATTTCGTCACCTTCAACTACTACCGGCCTGAGCCAGCATCGAACCTGTAAATTTGGAGCCAGAAGGCTAGCCCCAACCGTCTAAGCCGCTCAGCCCGGCTGGTAACTGATCAATTTTGTTAGTATATTAATTTGATCAAAGAACTGGCGTGGCTAAAACATTCCTATCGATGCGCTGTTGTCCATAAAAGAATATAAAATGAACTAAGTAGCCTCCCATGGGCTATCTTCTAACGTCACTTCCGTGTCGTCTTGATCATTCTCATTGAGGGAACGGAACAAGGAAAAGTCAGTTTAAAAGGAGCACATATACAGTTTAACACACTAAATGTTTCTATGAGCAAAGACCTCCACTACACGTAAAGGAAATAAACTATACACGTATATAGTCCTCTAGGGCAAAGACTGCACTCCACACGCAAAAGTCGTAAACGTATGCAAGAATAACATGATAAATACCTAAAATTTCAGGAGAAACTTTATTCCACCATTTGGTTAAATCCAAAGCCTCCAAGAAAGTAGTAGTAGTAGTAATATTAGTAGTGGTAGTAGCGAATTCCCCCAATATTTGAAGACGTTAAGCAGATAACACAAACATTTTTCCACTAGGTTTTCATTCATTCCGAGAAGGCTTGTTTACGTTCTTCCGATCACTTTGGTCTATACTGTTTTTGTTTTGATTGCTCTGATGTAACTTCCCAGTTGTTTACTTTGTGACTAAGTATGTCTCCTTCTAGAATGTCTGTTGAACTTATATGTTTGCGTTTTTGAGATCCTTTCGCAGTTCGTTAAGCCTGGGTGTTGAATTCTAAAGCGAGGTTACATGATCTATTACCCTTATCGTCAATCGATTTTCTGTTTTTTTTTGTTTCTATTTTGCTTTACGTCGCACCGACACAGATAGGTCTAATGGCGACGATGGTATACTGAACCCATAATTCTACGATGAGAAAATAATTTTTTATTTTTCTCAATATTTATTTCAAATAACAAGCTACTTTTATTTGTTTGAGGGCGGCCATTTCGTGAGTCTGGCTGTCTCGTGGGAGCGAGCGCCCCGTGTCAGGCCGAGCCGCAAGCTCGTGAAATACCGTGACACTTCGGTGAACTGCGAATATTCAACAATATTTTATATTCAAGGATTTCTTCGTAACGAGAGATTTTGGCAACACAGTAAATACGGAAATAAATAATCTAAATTATTCTTAAACCCTACGTGAAGACAGGACCCCCAGGGTAAATATAAATGCAGTTAAGCCTAGGTACAAATCAGCGTCAGATCAGTGGACTAGCTCCACGTGCCAAGGTCAATGGATGAAGAAAACCCGGAAAAGCCCGGGCAGAAAAAATTTATTTCACCTGTCGCGAGTGTGGTAAAATTATGAGACTAACATCTAAATAAATCGCAAGTCTGTCCGGAATTCTGGAACAAGTTTCATGAAAATCGGTCTATTGGACGCGAAATTAGCAGATTGCATAATCAAGCTTAGTGGTGTGAGTAGCGTCACCTCATAAGACTATAAAAGAAACCCCCCTCTGCATATTTCTCACTGTCGGTCTGGTTTCTGAAGCAGCGGAAGCTTACGCCCGTCGTCAGCAGAAAAGTGTATAAGATTGATTTACAAATAACTTAGTACATGTTCATGGCTGTGGTCCACATCTATTGTTAGAAAAGGAAGGTGATAGAAATTTTTCTGAACTTTCGCCGACAAAACTGTAAAAGCATAGGCGTCTGTTTAAATACATAGCTGATTTTATTGTATCACCTCGTGTGTGTTAGAAAGTGTTAAGGGAGTTGGGAAGCTAGTCAGAGTAGTTCTGATTTCGTTATCAGTGGAACACCTGTTGTATTAGGGTGAATGAAAGCTGAGTCTGGGGAGAAGGTAGACAGTTGCAGTCGACTGTAGAGCGAAGGAGGTTTGCTGTACAAAATCATAACGAAGGAAGTGCGTGATTTGTGTTGTCATTTAATAACGTGTGAATAGGCAGTATTTGTAAGATAGATATGTTTAAGAAGATGATGTTCTTTGTATCCATGTGCGGCTAAGCACGAGGGCAGCTGGCTAAATGTAGCCAGAATATTGAAGATGACATCAATGCAGGTCTGTCTATATTTTGTATTATGTTGTAGTTAGACTTTTGTTTGTCCCAACCAATTTTTCAAGGCGAGTGTCGGGTTGATATTTGTAATTATCAGGCGAAAAGTGTTATAATTTTGGTCAGCGTGTGAAAAAATTAGTTTTGTAAAATTCACGTCAAGAAACTGTAAAATGCGACATTTAAATCTGGTGTTAACGTTCTATGAGATTTTGTCCAAAGTGAGGAAAATTAGAAAGGTGATCATGATAAAGTAGTCGTGGCGAATGTCTTAATTTCAAATATCGTTTGAATTCAGAAAATGTTTGTAGAAAATAATAATAATAATAATAATAATAATAATAATAATAATAATAATGTCTACCGCGGGATAAAATTTTCCTTTGTTAAAAGTGCATTTAACAAGTATGTTTTACAAGGATCGCAGGCATTTAGGAAAATTTCCAGTGAAATCCGATAAAGTTTTGTTTTATTCATGGGAAGTAAAATTTTGTGACATCGTGTATGTCGATGATACGGAAAATCGCGGTGTGTTTCTTGTATTCTCGAGGTCCGAAAGTTGTAGTAACAATAAAATAAAGAGGTGTATTCATAATGGTTATTGTTTTTCACAAGATGATTGAAATTTGAAAAGGGTCTTGAAATCTAAGAAAAATGGATTGACAGCGAAGAATTTATATATGTGGATATGAGAGTGGTAGGAATATTGAAGGTGAAAGGGAGTCTGGATTTTAAATAATACCGCCGGGATAAGGCGAGGAGAATGAGTTTTGAGACAGGCTATGTTTGCCGAGGAAGGATTTGTGAGACAGGCTGTATTGTGGCAGGCTGTAGTGTATTCCGCTAACAATACGAAAATTAAGATGACTGCTGTGTGATGCACAGTGGATTTCTAGTAAGATCCCAAGAGAAAAACGATTCTAGTAAAGATTAAAAATCTTGGTAATAAAAGTCAAGCGACTAGTTACGTAAAGTCAGCATGAATATTAGGATAATGTGACCTCAAGGATAAAAGAGCATTTAGAATACACGGTTGGTGTTGTTTGACCGTGTAAATTTATTGAATTTCGTTTCACTGGATAGTCATGGATATAAATATTTGGAAATGACGGTAGGCGATTTGAGGGTTTCCAATGCAGTGGTGACGATTATTATTTTTGGACAACATCCACTAAACGGTAGACGTGTGTTGGGAATTATCATTCTCCCCTAAAACTTCATTGCGCATGCTGAGATCTTGTTTGAGTTGGGGGATTGTTCGACACACAATATTTATTTTCGAGTTCACGTTTTGTAACGAGACAGAGACTTACTGCATTTTCCGACTTGCGTTCGTTTATTAGTAAGAGACGTTCCGTTGTGTGTTATTAGTCTGACCAGATTTACAACATAAATGTCAGGGTTTGTTTGAAATTGCTAGTTCGCCTGATATGCTAGGGGAAGCGTAATACGACCCAGTTTCTGCCCGACAATAGATTTAGGACGTCCCATGTTATCCTAGGAGTATACTGACGATGAGACGTCCTAGTTCACGCTCGACGATAGAATTAGGAAGGTATTGTGTACATAGAAATTAGTGTTAGGGTGTACAGACTTTAAATAAGCCCGACGATAGGTCTGGGATGTCAGCTGTACATACCCAAGTCTCAGATTAGATGGTTTTTTATGTTTTTGCGAAGTGACCTGTGTAATGGTAGCATCTACAGTAAAATATGAAATATGAAGAGGGTTAGATCGGTAATAATGAGGCCAACTTGTGCGCAGCTTCCAACAGCTGGAAGGTGCTCCCTAAGATATGGGACCATTATCGGCGAATGAGGGTTGCCCAACATTGGATATCGAACTAAAGGTGATTGAATATTTTACTGTAATTCTCCATGCGTGTTGAGTTTAAATTTTGATATTTTATTTTATTTTACGGACTTAATTGTTTTGTCGTTCTGACGTCCGTTTCGCTTTGATAGTGTGCATATTGACACTCAATGTATTAGTGTGAGACTTGAGTTGCGAACGTGGTTTCGATTCGTCAGCCAGTAATATTATTTTTATTTTCAATCCTTGTCGTTCTTTCATTTTTATACGTAGTTGAGTTCGATTAAGTGATAACGTTGTAGGTAGTGTGTTGGGACAAACAATAAGTAGATGGATCTGTAATGGTAGTCATTGTTTAAGAAGGAAAGAATTCCTTAAGTTTGTTGTATTTTTCAATGTGGACTGGTAATTTTATTAAGCGTAACATAACCATTTCTAACCTGAAAATCGGTTTGATAATAATACTTTCCAAGTGATTTACCACTTTTTAATTAACTTCAGTGTTTGGCATTTCTTCTACATGCGTGATGAATAAGTGTTTCCTGCATTTCGCAGTTTTGTTCCTTCAGAACGACGTAACGTGAGATCCTCGCGGATGATGTTGTTGTTGGTTCCCTCTGAACAGCTGTTCGGGTGATGCACATTTTGCATCGGGATTATTTTATCACTTAAGGGTGTCATAAATGACAAATACATGGTGGAATTTTATTTCAATTGTGAATGCTGCTGTTAACTCATAGTGAACACCATGCTTTCCCATAATATTTCGCAACCTACCCAAAGCAACTGATAGTCAATTTGGTTCGATTAAGGGTCCATTCGGCGGTTGTTCCGTATCCGCAAGGGTATTCGACTGGTGGATAACCTTAATTGAGAGGAAATCAGGCGTTCTACTTGTTGAAAGTCAGATTTTCCACGGATCGTGTGGATTGATTCTCAGTTCTCGTTTGGAGTAATAGGTGCCCGGTTTTCAGGTTTTTCCTTTTTCAGTTTTTCAGTTTCGCTGTCCACTAATTTATTACTTTCCCCGAAGCAACTCTTTGATATTGTGAGAAATAAATCAACGCTATGCAATGTGACTGCGTTTGAAACATTCAGTAATAAATGATTTATAATATTTTTTTATTTCAAGGATTTATATAAAATAATAATGTTGTCGTGCCATTTCGAATTTAATAAAAGTTAGTAAGCACATATTTGCTCCTCATTTAAAGTAGTTAGGCTCTCTTCTGAAACCCATCGTTTGGTTAAGATCGTGACCGAATTTCTTCCCGCAACGACCCAAGATTTAAGAGTTCAATATTGCTCTGCTGTAGCAGCTGTGGCCGACCAACGATGGAATGGTAAGTTCAAGGGTTCAATACGAAAGGACTAGGAGTGGGAAAAAGCGACCATGGCCTTAATTAAGATACAGCACGAGCTTTTGACTGGTGTGAAAACAGGAAACCATGGAAAACCATATTCAGGGCCGCCGACAGTGGGGTTCGAACCCACTATCCCCCGAATACTGGATACTTGCCGCACATAAGCGACTTCAGCTATCGTGTTCGGTAATATAAAGTCGAACGATATGGAGAGCAAGTGCTGAACATCTCCTACCAGAATCTGTTGGTAAGATTAAAAAACGTTCAGTTCTTTAAATGGTATTTTTAATTATTATTATTCATCACAAACAGCCTAAAAGGCACACTATTTTAATGCAAAACTGGTTTTCGGACTCCACGGTCCATCATGAGTGTTACAATTATTTACTTGTTGTAAATTATTCACATAAATGATGTAAATGCCCGCCTCTGTGGTGCAGTGGTTAGTGTGATTAGCTGCCATCCCCGGAGGCCCGGGTTCGATTTTTGGCTTTGCCACGAAATTTGAAAAGTGGTACGAGGACTGGAACGGGGTCCACTTAGCCTTGGGAGGTCAACTGAGTAGAGGGGGGTTCGATTCCCTCCTCAGCCAACCTCGAAGTGGTTTTTCGTGGTTTCTCACTTCTCCTCCAGGCAAATGCCGGGATGGTACCGAACTTAAGGCCACGTCTGCTTCCCTCCCTCTCCCTTGTCTATCCCTTCCAGTCTTCCCATCCCCTCACAAGGCCCCTGTTCAGTATAGCAGGTGAGGCCGCCTGGGCGAGGTACCGGTCATCCTCCCCAGTTGTATCCCCGAACCAAAAGTCTCAAGCTCCAGGACACTGCCCTTGAGGCGGTAGAGGTGGGATCCCTCGCTGAGTCCGAGGGAGAAACCAACCCTGGACGATAAGCAGATTAAGAAGGAAAGAAAGAAAGAAAGAAAGAAAGAAAGAAAGAAAGAAAGAAAGAAAGAAAGAAATGTAAATAATTTTAACATGGACCTTAGAGTCCGAAAATCGGATTTGGATTAAAATAGTGTGCTTATATGACTGTTTGTGATTAATAATAATAATAATAATAATAATAATAATAATAATAATAATAATAACAATAATAATAATAAATACTATCATTAGCACTGTTTACTAAGATGGCTTTGACATTTTATAATGCTAATAATTCGTCCTTAAATGGTCATCTTTGAAATTAAAGCTACAGGGTGAGTTGACCGTGCTGTTATGGGCACGCACTTGTGAGCTTGCATGCGGGATATAGTGGGTTCGAACTCCACTGTCGGCAGCCCTCGTTTCCCATTTTCTCGTCAGGCAAATGCTGGGGCTGTTCGTTAATTAAGACTACGGCCGCTTCCTCCTCACTCCTAGCCATAAGATCTATCTGTGTCGGAGCGACGTAGAGCAAATAAAAAAAAATTATAACTGCAATCCATAAATGCCAACCAACTGCGCCACGATTTGACCTCTCCACCTAGGACACGGCGAGTGGCCCCCACTGACCAACTACGATACACAGTCGATAATCCGAATGGAAGTTACTCTACTAATACCACGTCACGGCGCACTTTACAGAATGGTACCACGTCCTTTGCTAACATACTCATTGGCTTATTAGTAGGTCTGTTTGCCAAGTGTCTGGGCGTGCCACAACAAACAGTAATACTTAAGGAAGGTGTAACGCAACCGTGTTTGTGTTGACGAAGTGGCAAGTTCATTGGGTGGAGCTCGTAGCTTGTAGCTTGATTGATTTCCCTCATTAATTTCATTAATTTATGTTTGATTAGAGAGTGGTACAAAGTTACGAATTCAAAAGGTACTGTTAAGTTCAGCACACTGTAGTTCATCGATTATCATCTCTCTCTCTCTCCCTCTCTTGTTATCTGATCCAAGGTTCAGGATATTTACACAGTTAAAATAGCCATCAGCGTGGGCATATAGGTACTAGTAAAGCTCGGGCGTATCTTCATCAAACTATACTTGTTAAATAATGGTAAAAAAATAACGAAACAAAGTGCAAAAATTGAAGAATGGAGCGTAGTGGCACAACTACTGGCTTTCCACCTGGACGGAATAAGTTCGATTCGTGGGCGGTCCTGGGTTGAAAATTCCACCTGAAAAATCACATGGTGTTAGAAAGGGAATCTGAAAAATGAGCCAGGAAGAAATAACTAGGATAATCGGAAAAATGTTTCTGTATTAAATTGAAGTATGGGAATCTCCGAGTGCTCTGCATCTGTCTTCTAGGATCATAACTGCTAATCTAGCGTTTCTATTGCCAACTCTGCAGTTAGAATGTCAGTTACGGAGCTCGATAGCTGCAGTCGCTTACATGCAGCCAGTGCCCAGTATTCGGGAGATAGTGGGTTAGAACCCCACTGTCGGCAGCCCTAAATATGGTTTCCCGTGGTTTCCCTTTTTCACACCAGGAAAATACTGAGGCAGCATCTTTTCCACTCCTATCCCTTTCCTGTTCAATCGTCGCCATAAGAATTATCTGTGTCAGTGCGACGTAAAGCAGCTCGTAAAAAGAAGTCAGTTATGTATGGTACGGTCGTATAATGTGTGAGATTTGAATTGTATCTGATCATTGGTACTTTACGATGAAACGCAAATGGCGTATGGCTTTTAGTGCCGGCGTATCCCAGGACGGGTTCGGCTCGCCAGGTGCAGGTCTTTTGAATTGATGCCCGCGGGTGATCTTCGCGTCGTGATAAGGATGAAATGATGATCAAGACAACACATACACCCAGCCCCCGTGCCAGGTAAATTAACCAATGATGGTTAAAATTCCCGACCCAGCCGGGAATCGAACCCGGAACCCCTGTGTCCAAAGGCCAGAACGCTAACCAGGTGCTTTACGATTATTATAGCCGACTGGTTTTTTCACTGGCTTATCATCCCAGTGACTGGAGTTCGAATTCTGGCCAAAGAAAGTGTGATTTTCGAAATGTCACATCCCTGTGGTTCGGATTCCAAGTAAAGCTGTAGTTCTTGTATCTGTGTTCACGGTATCAACAGTAACGTAATACTGCAAGATTCATTTTAGTTGGTGGTCTGAAATATGACGACAAGGATATACACAGACCCATCCAATTAACGCAGAATTACAGCTGAGGTGAGGCTCAGCTGTCGCTTCGCGCCAGCCGGGCAATAAGAGACCAAGCTCGAGTGACTGACTACCTGATAAATTATAATGCACCACGTCCTTAATTTCCCGTCCTGAAGAGGTTTCTCATGGAGTAGAATAGGTTTTTCTGCACTCCTATATCGGCTGTTTTGTGAATTTAAGTACCACACTTCGGTTGAGAAAGGAATGAGATTTGGGTCAGTTCCTCCGTTATGTACTTTCCTTAAAATCTCAAAATTTAATCCGGTTTAAGTTCTTTTAACTCAAGATTTTTAACTGTAGTAACTTCGTAGCCCTTGCTCCGGAACCGTAAGAAATTCCCTTTTGCTTAGAAAGAGGTCTAAGATACTTCTTACGAGAATTTTCCAGGTATTCCCCAATGCCTCCAAGATTTTCTACTGTTAGCAAAGTGCTTTACCTTCTTCACTCCTTTACCGTGTCATAAAATTTGTTAACTATCCTATGAACAGCTCCACAACTTGGAACCCGAACACCTGGGAATTTCTCTGGAAATCATCGAATAGCGCGAGCGGATTCTGTACGGGCATAAGAATCGTAAACAAACGCTCAATGTGGAATAGAATAATGAGGCCTATTATTGTTGTCATTAATGCTTAATGATGGTTCGGTCAGCTTCCGCTTCGAACGCTAGCGTTGTGCCACGTCCTGGGGGCCATCTGGTGGTGAATGAACGTACCATTTCAACTACTTCTATTATAACCTTCCAAATTAAAAAGTGTCATTGTATAAGAATCCTTTCTCGTGGACAGTCGAGAATTATTCTGAGGACGAGCACAGTTTTATGCGAAACATTAAGAATTTCACCTTATTTTGTTGACACGGGACAAGCCAAAAAGCCTATACAATATCAGGCCTATTATTGTTATTATCTATTTATTCTCGCTTTGTGCACAGATATTGCTCTCAATGAAACACAGAGTAAACTATCTTATGAAACAAAGATGGAACCGGTAGTCCCCACAGGCTGGGAGTGTCACGTGGTGTAAAGCTGTTCAGCTTCAAGTGCAATAACATGTAACGTGATGTGGAAATTAGGCCCGTTTGGCCATGAAAAGTTGAAAAACGGAGTTCAAGTTTTGAGACCCTTCTGACATGTAACTTGCTTTGGAATGTCATATCAAAGTTAAAGATTCAATTTTCCTCTATGGAGTATTATCATTTAGTGGAGGCACAAGCCTCCGGAACATCCTATAGATATTCTAGGACTAGTAAGTCTTGTGTTGTAAAATGGGAGCTAGTTCACCCTGGTTAATGATTGTTAATTATTAAGCTCTAGAGTTTGCCTTGTTGATTTCTATAACACTTGATTATGGGAAACAACTTGAACCGGGTATATGAGCGTTAGAGGGTTGGTCATACTGATAAATAATTGAAAAATTTATTAGAAATCTTGCTTCTTTCTCATTTAATACGTGCTGAAGTCAGCCAGTCAGACTTCAGATGGGCTTTGCGAGGCGGTGTCGCCAAATCTGCACGTGGCTTATGACTGGCTTGAGAGTACTAATAGACTAAATAAACTTCTCCAGGGTAGCGACTTGAACAATGACCTCCCTGCTGATAGGGTCGGCCCACAGCAAGCACGCTGCGGTAGCATTGGCTGAAGCCCACCGTGTGCTAGTGTTCGATGTCCATTTCTCGTCATCATTCTCAAGCCCGACCAAGCCAAGAGCAGATTTAACACCACCACCTTGTAAAGCCAATTTGTATTCGTCCACGAAGCGATCTGATTGGTTAACTTCAGCAGCTGATGAAATGAGAACGAACCTACATATAGATATTTTATCAAATTACCTATCAGTATGATCAACGCTCTAACACTCACATACAGTACTCGGTTCACGTTCTTTCCGACCACCCTTTATGTATTAGCTATCTCTGATTAAACCTTGTTCTTTTTGTTCCTGTTCTTGTTGTTGTTGCTGCTGTTGCCTTTTGAAAAGAGAGTAGAATCAAACAAAACGAAAGAAACAATTGGAATACATTCCAAATTTAAAATTTTGCGTGGGGTCTTTGTTCAGATGCTTTGTCCTTACGTTTCGTCCCCTCTGCTTGCACGGAAAACACTATTATTATTATTATTATTATTATTATTATTATTATTATTATTATTATTATTATTATTATTATTATTATTATTATTATTATTTCCAACTCGTTGGATTCAGCGTACTGGTCTTCGGTTAAGAGGGTCAAGGCTTCGATTTCCCGCCGGGTCGAGGAATTAAACCTTCATTGGGTAATTCCAATGGCTCGGGCTCTGGGTGTGTGTGCTGTCCCCAGTCACCCTGCAACTCACACACCACACATAACACTATCCTCCACCACACTAACACGCAGTTACCTACACATGGCAGATACCGCCTACCTTCATCAGAGGGTCTGCCCTTACAAGGGATGCACCCGGCTAGAAACAGCCACGCGAAACTATTATTATTATTATTATTATTATTATTATTATTATTATTATTATTATTATTATTATTATTATTATTATTATTATTATTATTACATAGAGTTTTCACTCCTAAAGCCGCACTGTGTTTGAAAGCAGTTTGAATGTGATCATTCTTCTAAATATTTTGTGGTATATCTCTGTTCCTAAACACGAGTATCTCAAAGGGATGAAATATACGGGGAAGTCAAATTATGTTCGTAGACAATTCTGATCATGTCTTCAATTAGACTGGCAGTGGAGATAAAGTTAGTCGGACGCAGCCCAGCCTAGTCTATCTTTTAATTAGCCTGTTCCTTGTCTCCATGGGCTGTGTTATCTTGTGTAAAAAGAGAATAAAGAAGAAACGAGCTTTCGTTGATTCTCGACCACAAACACGTAGAGCAAGCATCTTGCAGATACGGTAACAACTGATATCGCAGTCACTTGTAAAATTCTCATGTACGTATAACGTGCAGGGAAAGCAGGAGCATGTTCCATTCATCACGGCAGGTGAACAGTGGAATAACGAGAAAATGTTCAGTTCTGCGTAGTGGTCGAGGCAGTAGGCAAGTTTATGTACTCTTTCATGACCTCATTTATTAGCGCCAACAACAGAATCGAGAGGCTTATTAGTGACTGCCAGCCCTTAAACGCATAGTGATTTAAATATGAATCGTGCGAATTTCTAGCTTGCTGCTTTATCCTGTTACCGTAATTTTACGGCACCCATGGTACAGCTTCAACTGCATAGCCAATCCTACACATATAGCAGTGATGCCTTGATTTTTTTTATTTTTTATTTTTTTTATAAGAGACGACAAAAGAGCCCTAAACCAAAGTTACTCCTTCCACCCCGTCAACATCCACGCGTACCAACTACCGTTTATTTTACGTGTGCCCTCCCCATCACATTATCACAGGCTTCAAGAGTACCTCTGGCTCAACCTCGAAGACATTACCGACGTACGGTCGTGCAAGTATACATGCAATACGTACCCATGGAGGGTAGGCAGTAACGATCGGTCTTTGAATGTTAAAAGCTTAGCGAAAAATTGCTAATTATGGTGTGTGTGTGTGTGTGTGTGTGTGTGTGTGTGTGTGTGTGTGTGTGTGTGTGTGTGTGTGTGTGTGTGTGTGTGCCTCTTAGAATTTGGTTGATCAATTCCCTTCTATTTCTATTTCTGTCGACTTGAAATCCCTCAAGTATGTTGAATAGTGCCTGTCGGTCTGTTGAATGATCAGCTTTTTTGAAGTCAACAAAGGTAATTATTGTTTGTTTTGTTTTACGAATTAAAAATAACTTTTAGGTTTAAGATTGGTTCTAGGCATGATCTTCTTTTTCGAAACCCTGCCTGATATTCTCCAATGAGGTGGTCTGTTTCTTTTTCTAATCTATTCAATAGGGCTTTGTTGGGGCAAACCACATCACATACGAGTATTAAGGTATTAGCCTTACTTAAGAATTGTTGGTAAGTCTAAGATATTGAACGCAATTTGAAACAGATACGAAAAATAATTCATGCAGTAAAGAGTTTTAATGAGCGATTGAATGTCGCAAACTGACACTATTAACAGAGATCTTTATAAAATTAGCAGCCGGGAGGAGTTATGATTATAGCAAATAATACAAATAAAGTATTCATTCCTTAATGCAGTACTGAGGCCAGCAACGAGGTGCAAAAAATAATTATTGCATTGCATTGCTGGTTATGTACTTTCGCTCATCTCTTTCAACGCGTACTGTTTCCGCACCTCAATGTTTAGCATCTAAACGCTGAATTGGTAATGTTGGCAGGTACTCTGAACATGTTTCTATTATTTAAACGCTTAAGTACCTTTAGAAAAGAAATATTATTTTTAGAAATTCGAGAAAATACTACATTAGCTGAACATTTTTCGAATATTTCCAATATTAGCATAGATGATCCTGTAGTTATGCCTTTGCTAGAGAAATGTAGTGTTTAAAGAGCACTTCTGGTCTGGGCTAGAATTAATTTGCTACTTTCATTTACCTATCTCATGCTCACCCTTGGACTTGACAATATGAACGTGACAGAGATATGAGCGATGCTAGTAATACCATTCCTTATGCAGCCAGTTCCTACTGTGAATGGTGTAAAAATTTTGCTCATAGAATCGGTTCGCGCATGAATTTCTGTGGGCTTGGCAGGCTGATATGTAAAAGTTCAGTGAGGAAAGCAACTAGAAACTACTTCACTCCTCATTTCCCTAGTACGCCTCTACAGTGACACGTAGGCTATCTATGACAGCTGTCGGCGGAGCTGTGGAGGATCAAACCCGCCTTCGGGCTGAATACCCAACATACATATATCCTGTAGTTGATGGATGCAACTACCTCTCGATACAGGCCACAGCAGAATATAGCGCTACCACCTAAATCATTTATGGCTCTGACAGGATGGTAGCTGCTGAGGCACGGGTGGGGCTTTCATTAATTAATTAATTAATTAATTAATTTCGTATGGCTATCTCTAGCCGAGTGCAGCCCTTGTGAGGCAGACCCTCCGGTGAGGGTGGGCGGTATCTTCCTCTTGTAGGTAAGTGCGAGTCATTGTGGTGGAGGATAGTGTTGTGTAGTGTGTGAGTTGCAGGGATGTTAGGGACAGCACAAATACCCAGCCCCAGGGCCATCGGAATTAACCAACGAAGGTTAAAATCCCCGATCCGACCGGGAATAGAACCCGGGAATAGACTCCGGGAATATCTGAACCGAGGGCCAGTACGCTGACCGTTCAGCCTCAACGAGTCAGACATGGGTGGGGCTGTTTAATGACATTTGGAGCACGATTAGTGTATCTGGATGTTATAAAAGGTGTTTTTCATAGGTCTCTGGTTCTTCCTGATGATCCACCAGGATTAAGACTTGACAGGCATTTCATAGGTACAAACGACTAACTGGAAACAGGTTTGCACCGGGATTCAATCACACAATCATGAATATAGAGGGCGTCAAACAACTATGTTACTCCATTGACCAAATCATGAGTTATCCAAGATGGGCTGGAAAACAATTGTAGAGGGAAACCTGTTGCAGGAAGTGAAAATAACGTCACATTACCAGCCACACCGTGGTTACCATGCGCATCTCACCTAGTGCGATGCCTTACCGAAGAGATTCCCAACATTTTAGCAAATAATTACCACTTGAAATTTTTAGAAATTTTGGCGTACCATCAGTCCTAAATTTTAGAAACAAATTTACTGTCGAGAAAGTGCCCAATGGCTAGTTTTATTTAATTACATTACTGAGAAAACTTTATGTTTAATTATTAACACACTTGTATTTCGGTTTTCTAAACCTTCCCAGTCAGCATTGAATTTCACAGTGAAATGACATTAAGTTTACATGTGAAGCACATTTGAATTTCATGTGTTTGACATGCTCTTTAAAATTAGCACCTCACAATGAACTTGCAGAAAACTATTTTTGTGAGTTTCAACGTATTTAATTTATTTACTGCTCAGTCAACATTGAAATTCACATTGAACTCACATTGAATTTATTGCGAAATTCAATGCTGACTGGGCTTTACCAAGACAACAACAAAAAACATACATTTTTCAAAATTTGTTTGCTAATTCTGATTTTAAAATATATAGATATATATGTATATTAATAACATTTTTATAATATAGGAGAAATAAACGATTACTGCAAATTACAGTTTTATTACTCATAAGTCTAAAAATATATAGCACCGAGCTCGATAGCTGCAGTCGCTTAAGTGAGGCCAGTATCCAGTGTTCGGGAGATAGTAGGTTCGAACACTACTGTCGACAGCCCTAAGATGGTTTTCCGTGGTTTCCCATTTTCACACCAGGCAAATGCTGGGGCTGTATCTTAATTAAGGCCACGGCCACTTCCTTCCAACTTCTAGGCCTTTCCTGTCCCATCATCGCCATAAAACCTATCTGTGTCGATGCGACGTAAAGCAACTAGCAAAAAAAAGAAAACATACAGTTTTTTGTAATTAGTACAGACAAAGTAAGAAAAGAAAAACATAATCATAAAAAATTAACTTTTAGTGCCTGTTGCTCGTAATCGCTCGTATCCATTTGTAGACACGTTAAGAATTTCTTCGTCTTCTTCTTATTATTATTTAACTGTTTACCCTCCAGGGTCAGTTTTTCCCTCGAACTCAGTGAGGAAACCCACTTCTACCGCCCCAAGGTAGTGTCATAGAGCGTCAGACGCTGGGTATAGGGATACAACTCGGGAGGATGACCAGTACCTAGCCCAGGCGGCCTCACCTGCAATGTTGAACAGGGGCTTGCGGGGAGATGGGAAGATTGGAAGGGATAGACAAAGAAGAGGGAAGGAGGTGGCCGTGGCCGTAAGTTAGGTACCATCCCGGAATTTGCCTGGAGGAGAAGTGAGAAACCACGGAAAAACACTTCCAGGATTACTGAGGTGGGAGTCGAACTCACCTCTACTCAGTTAACCTCCCGAAGGTGAGTGGACCCCGTTGCAGCCCTCGTACCAC
Organism: Anabrus simplex; assembly: GCF_040414725.1. Taxonomy (NCBI): domain Eukaryota; kingdom Metazoa; phylum Arthropoda; class Insecta; order Orthoptera; family Tettigoniidae; genus Anabrus; species Anabrus simplex. The sequence continues at coordinate 127,747,110 of NC_090269.1, forward strand.
TTTTCAAATTTCGTGGCATAACTGGGAATCGAACCCGGGCCTCCGCGGGTTCGATTCATTGAAATTTAACTTTTAGTGCCTATCGCTCGTATCCATTTGTAGACATGTTACGATATTTTTTCACAATGTTTAATCTGTGTTATCTCTATGCTCGTATCACCCACGCGTACCACCTGAAACGTTCCCGCGTACCACTAGTGGTATGCGTACCACCGGTTGGGAACGCTGCCTTAGAGGATGGAATAAACTGCCAGATTTTATGATAACGACAGAAATCTACCGTCTTCATTACGAAGTAGAGGAAGGTATACGCGGCTTTGATGATCGTTATATCCCTAATGTATCAATGATTTGCAGCCGCAACAAGAGAGAGATGCCACAGGTCGGTTCAAGGATTACGCTGTGGCTATTCTACTTCGAAAAAAAGATTGCTGGAGTTCTATGCTGTACCTTTAACTTAGGAGACTAAAGCCTTGGCATTTATCCTGTGATTCTCACCGCTGAGCGCTGGCACTGAACACAAATTGTCTGGCTTACCGAGTTCTGTTCTGACTGTGGTCGTAGAGATCACATCTTGCATCCTCTTCACCTTCAAGACGGTGAACCTGCAATGGAAACAAGTACCTACTACGCCCTGATAAAATTGAATTTACAGCTGTAGTCCGCCGTCTAGAGTATTCTGCTACTGTGCTCCACCTTCCTTTCCACTCCTCGCCATCAGCGAACATTAATCGCTTGAAACACTTCCTACTGCATCTCGGCCGATAAAATATTGTACTCACGGCTTGTTCATGAGCCTAACAAGGGTGTAAAAAATGTGAGTAAAACAATGCCTCCCACCAAGTCAACATAATTGAATGGCTACTCCAGATCAAAGGCAAAATAGCTTTGTTGTAAGGGAAATCCTCATGGATTTCCAATTAACTTCAGACGTATCGAATATAACGTGAAAAACTCATTTTCAAAAGTATAATAAATATAATCAACTAGCTGTTGTATAACCGTTGTTGACGGGTTGCTTTTATTTATTTATTTATTTATTTATTTATTTATTTATTTATTTATTTATTTATTTATTTATTTATTTATTTATTTATTTATTTATGTATTTATTTATTTATTTATTGTGATCATAACAGATCATGAGTCCCAGTAACAATTGCTACTTCTATGTAAAACTAAAATAAAATAAGTTACTCTAAAAATTAATTTTAGTGGCACACATGTCAGATTAAAAACAACGTGAAGCATAACATAACTAATAATACATCTTAATACTAATTATTTAATATAACAATTAGAAGAATTATTCAATCTGGATATTTCACTTGTGATATAATAAATAGTTTAATATGATTTGCAAGATTTACACTAATTATTTTTAATTCCTTCATGTCTATTAAATTATGTTGAGAAGCACGGTGTTACATGGAGTAGTGAATGTAGCTTGTCATACTGAAAATAGCACCGTACTGTTGAATATTATTGTAAATAGTCATAGCTTTATTAATTGGTAACTTAATATGAAATTTAATCTTAGCCTTTGTAACAAATAAGATATTTCTAGGATGACTTAGTTTCTGTGGTGTATAGAAGGCATGGAAAGAGACTGGCTGCAACATAAGGGTATTTGTGTCATGAATTTTATAATGATATGTTTTTTTACAATTGGTTTTACGTCACACCGACACAGATAGGTCTTATGGCAACGATGGGATAGGAAAGGCCTTAATTAATGTACAGCCCCAGCATTCGCCTGGTTTTAAATTGGGTAACCACGGAAACCCATCTTCAGAGCTGCCGACAGTGGGTCTCGATATCACCATCTGCCGGATGCAAGCTCACAGTTGCGCGTCCCTAACCGCACGGCTAATTCATCCGGTAAATTACTTTTACAGGAATTAAAATCTTTGCACTTTAGTCTGTTCACACCATGCTCTCTTCTTGTTTTATATTTTGCTTTTTTATATGCATACAATTTACTTCACGTCACATCGGCACAGATAGGTCTTACAGTGACGATGGGATAGGAAAGGGCTAGGAATGAGAAGGAAGTGACCATACCCTTAAAGTACAGCCACAGCATTTGCTGGTATGAAAATTGTTATAACAGTCAGTCGAGTTATAGGCCTACCCGTTAAGAGGGGAACAATAACAGAAATAACAAATAATACGGATCTCCTCTAATGATAACTAATTGATAAAACTGAATTTGTAAATAACCACTAACTAACGTGCACTTTCCTTTGTGCTCTTCGCCATTAGAGGACATTAGTCGTGCAAAGTACTGTACAGTCTTACTTAACAGACGCAAACTTGTTTTCGAAGTCTGCTCATGTACGGAAGATTGGAGTAGAAGACGCACAATGTAGACTAATCAAATTATATATAGTACATGTCTGGGACAATTTACCTCAAGGTCTTGAGAATGAATGCAATAACTTGTATTTCTCTGGCAACACAAATCTTTCTACATGTGGTAGGTCACAAGGACGAAGTATCGAAAACAACTACTCCTAAGTCATTTTGTCGTCTCTCACAGGTCAAAGAGATACAGTAGCAGAAGAGCTCGTAAACGTAAAAGGAGGGAACCTTAGAGTTTTATAGCACTAGTGACACTGAGATTACACCAAGGATGCATTCAATTTCATGCGAATCAGAATCACAGAGAATGTGACTTTTCACATCCATTGACCTCCCACGCTTAGGATTTCTAGAAAGAAAAACTGGTGGTGAAACTTTTGGAGATAAAATCAGCCTTTAATCTGATGAATTGATATACACGTATATACATCAAAATCTATTTCAGAATTATTTTGATGAATCGAAATACTGTATATCCCCGTTGAGCCTAAAAATTCCGTCATATCACAATGTTGAAGGAGGAATACTGACCCGCACCACAAGTATCACTTAGAACGGAGATTGCTTGATATTACCTTTCATGCAATACAGAACATTTCTGGCCAGAGTTCTAAGCTGAAATATTATCACGTAGCGGTTTTCGTAGGCGCAACGACGATATTCACTGACATAATGTTGAATTTAGTTCATGTTATAAGACGTTAACGCACCCCTAAACTAAAAGCTATATGTTGTTGTTGTTGTTGTTGTTGTTTGAGTCATCAGTCCATAGACTGGTTTGATGCAGCCCTCCATGCCAGCCTATCCTGTGCTAACCTTCTCATTTCTACGTAACAATTGCATATTACAGCTGCTCTAATCTGCTTGTCATATTCATACCTTGGTCTACCCCTACCGTTCTTACCACCTACACTTGCTTCACAAACCAACTGAACAAGTCCTGGGTGTCTTATGATGTGTCATATCATTCTATCTCTTCTTCTCGTCAAATTTAGCCAAATCGATCTCCTCTCACCAATTCGATTCATTATCTCTTCATTCGTGATTCGATCTATCCATCTCACCTTCAGCATTCTTCTGTAACACCACATTTCAAAAGCTTCTATTCTCTTTCTTTCTGAGCTAGTTATCGTCCATGTTTCACTTCCATACAATCCCACGCTCCACACGACAGTCTTCAAAAACATCTTTCTAATTCCGATATCAATGTTTGAAGTGAGCAAATTTCTTTTCTTAAGAAAGCTCTTCCTTGCTTGTGCTAGTCTGCATGTTATGTCCTCCTTACTTCTGCCATCGTTAGTTATTTTACTACCCAAGTAACAATATTCATCTACGTCCTTTAAGACTTCGTTTCCTACTCTAATATTTCCTACATCACCTGCCTTCGTTCGACTGCACTCCATTACTTTTGTTTTGGAGTTATTTATTTTCATCTTGTACTCCTTACCCAAGACTTCATCCATACCATTCAGCAACTTCTCTAGATCTTCTGCAGTCTCAGATAAAATAACAATATCATCGGCAAATCTCAAGGTTTTGATTTCCTCTCCTTGGACTGTGATTACCTTTCCAAATTTCTCTTTGATTTCCTTTACTGCCTGTTCTACGTAAACATTGAAAAGGGGAGGGGACAAACTGCAGCATTGCCTCACTCCTTTCTGGATTACTGCTTCTTTTTCAAAACCCTCGATTCTTATCACTGCAGACTGATTTTTATACAGATTGTAGATGATTCTTCGTTCTCGGTATCTGATCCCTATCATCTTCAGAATCATAAATAGCTTGGTCCAATCAATATTATCGAATGCCTTTTCTAGATCTACGAATGCCATGTACGTGGGCGTGTCCTTCTTGATTCGATCCTCTAAGATCAGACGTAAAGTCAGGATTGCTTCACGTGTTCCTACATTTCTTCCGAAGCCAAACTGATCTTCTCCCAACTCAGCTTCAACTTGTTTTTCCATTCTTCTGTAAATAATATGTGTTAAAATTTTGCAGGCATGAGATACTAAACTAATGGTGCAGTAGTTTTCACACTTGTCAGCACCGGATTCCTTGGGAATAGGTATAACAACATTCTGCCGAAAATCGTATGGGACTTCTCCTGTCTCATACATCTTGCACACTAAATGAAACAACCTTGCCATGCTGGTTTCTCCTAAGGCAGTCAGTAATTCAAAGGGAATGTCATCAATTCCAGGTGCCTTTTTTCCTATTTATGTCACTCACAGCTCTGTCAAACTCTGACCTCAAAACTGGGTCTCCCATTTCATCAGCATCAACAGCCTCTTCATGTTCCAGAACCAAATTAACTACATCATTACCTCGATACAACTGTTGGATATGTTCCTGCCATCTTTCTGCTTTGTATTTTTTCCCTAGAAGTGGATTTCCATCTGAGCTCTTAATATTCATTCACCTAGAATTCCTTTCTCCAAAAGTTTCCTTGATTTTCATGTATGCAGCGTCTACCTCTCCCAGGACCATACAGCCTTCGACATCCTTGCACTTCTCCTTCAGCCATTCTTCCTTAGCTGTCTTGCACTTTCTATCCACTTGATTCTTTAATCGCCTGTATTCTTTTCTGCCCTCTTCATTTTTAGCATTCTTGTATTTTCGTCGTTCATCAATCAGGTATAGTATTTCCTGAGTTATCCACTGATTCTTAGTTGATCTTTTCTTCCTTCCTAACATTTCTTCAGCAGCCCTACTGACTTCATTTTTCATGACTCTCCACTCTTCTTCTATAGTGTTTCCTTCACCCTTGTCCTTTAGTCCTTGTGCAACATGTTCCTTGAAACAATCCCTCACACTCATTACTCTCAACTTGTCTAGATCCCATCGTTTTGCATTCTTTCCTTTCTTCAATTTCTTCAACTTCAGATGGCATTTCATGACCAACAAGTTGTGGTCAGAGTCCACGTCTGCTCCTGGTAAAGTTTTGCAATCCAACACCTGGTTTCTGAATCTCTGCCTAATCATAATGAAGTCTATTTGATACCTTCCAGTGTCTCCAGGTCTCGTCCACGTATAAAGCCGTCGTTTGTGGTGTTTGAACCAAGTATTGGCGAGGACTAAATTATGATCAGTGCAGAATTCAACCAGCCGACTTCCTCTTTCGTTCCTTTGTCCCAATCCAAATTCTCCTACTGTACTACCTTCTCTTCCTTGGCCTACCACTGCATTCCAGTCTCCCATCACAATTAGATTCTCGTCACCTTTTACATATTGTATTAAATCTTCTATCTCCCCATATATTCTTTCGAATTCTTTATCATCCGCTGAACTAGTAGGCATATACACCTGCGCTATTGTGGTGGGCATTGGTTTGGTGTCTATCTTGACGACAATAATTATTTCACTATGCTGGTCGTAGTAGCTTATCCGCTGCCCTATTTTCTTATTCATTATTAAACCAACTCCTGCATTTCCTCTGTTTGATTTTGTGTTGATAATTCGGTAGTCGCTTGACCAAAAATCTTGTTCTTCCTGCCAACGTACTTCACTTATGCCAACTACATCTAACTTTAGCCTATCCATCTCTCTTTTCAGATTCTCTAACCTACCACAACGATTCAAACTTCTAACATTCCACGCTCCGACTCGCAGAATGTCAGTATCCATCTTCCTGATGATCGCCCCCTCTCGTGTAGTCCCCACCCGGAGATCCGAATGGGGGACTAGTTTACCTCCGGAATATTTTACCCGGGAGGAAGCCATCATCAGTACATCATTCATACAGAGAGAGCTGCATGTCCTCGGGAGGTAGTTACGGTATAGTTTCCCGTTGCTTTCAGCCGTGTAGCAGTGTCAACACAGCTAAGCCATGTTGAGTATTATTACAAGGCCGTATCAGTCAATCATCTAGACTGCCGCCCTTGCAACTTCCGAAAGGCTGCTACCCCCCTTTCGATGAACCATTCGTTAGTCTGGTCTCTCAACAGATACCCATCCGATATGGTTGCACCTGCGGCTCGGCTCTCTGCATCATTGGGACACGCAAGCCTCCCCACCGCGGCAAGGTCACATGGTTCGCTCTATAGACCATAATATTGCACCTAAAACGAACGACAATCATAAATATTTGCCACTAACGGCTCAATGAGCGCAAGAAGTAGATTACTGCTCCTCTCTCAAATAATGTTGCTTTGGGCTGGAGACAACTACCTAAAACCCGTCCCTACAGTGAAAGACTGCTGAAACTTGGAATAATAACTCACATTATCATAATAATATTTTTATATTTGTTTTATTTCCTGATATGACGTAATTTCCTTCTTCCCGTACTCAAACTAGTACGGGAAATAACACTTTACTTTTCCGAACTGTTTTACTAGAAATCGTCTTGGGTTGAACTCCACTTCACAGTAACGTAAACAACAGATAGTAATAGTATAAAGCCCATATTTTTATGCAGTAACAGGTTAGACTGCAAATTAATTTGGTCAGCAGGAAGTGTCGGCCACCCGCTCTTCCATAATGTACCAAGAGAAACACAAATTTTAGAGGTTCTGATGGCCGTACATTTTTTTATTTTTTTAATTTTTTTTTTGCTATACGTCGTACTGACACAGATAGGTCTTATGACGACGTGCCGTACCCCTAAGGTTTATGCAAACCCCACAGCACAGTCGTTGTGAAGGTAGACTATACTTGCTACTCGCTTCAGCAAATTTGCATTCTAACATAATAATGCATAAAAATCCGGGCTCTAGTCATGGAGATTATGAATCAAGTAACACTAAATTTAACTGTGTTGAATGGTTTCTCCTCCTGATTGCAGCATGGTGGCTCCGCACCCTTATACACAAAAAATGGCGTCTATGCATTCCCAACTGAAGTAATCTGCCTCCATCACCACACTGATTAAGGGCAGATAAGTATCGCATATATTACAGTAGATCATAAAGTCCATATTACCTTCATTAATCTAGGATCAGAGGAACTAAAAAGGTTTTTTCAGAAGAAGAACGAAACGAAGATCAGATAGAATGAATAAGTACTGGAAGAAGGAAAAACATAAAACATCAAAGAAGACCGGACAGAAATTGACTACAGTGGTCCAATGCGGACGTAAAAGTGCAATAATAAAAATAAAATAAACACACCTCATTGATATAAATTTACTGGTAGACTTGGCACCAACAAATTACTTGCCAATTTAGGTCGTAATAACTCGAGGTTGACCCTGAAGAAAACAACTTTAACAACAGAAATGCACTCGCAGTGACCAGAACAGATATAAAAGAACTCCTAAGACCACGAATCTACTACGCGGGCTTAGTACGAGAGGTGATGCTCCCACGTGGCGCGTCCCAGGTGGCGGATAGGGGGATCCTAACCGGCTTGCCGGCGGACTTGAGGGAAATAAAATACCTCTTGCGGACCAAACACACAATTCACTGTGGGTGGGGAACGCAGACGAAGAATACACCCACGGGATACCCTGCCTGTCATAATAGGCGACTGAAAGGGGCGACCAAGGGATGATTTTAATAGAACCATGAAACTACCCAAGATTAGTACCACCACGCGGGGAACACCATGGGTCTCTTTTACTTGCGCGTAGTACCACTATGTTAGGTACAAAATAGGTTTGTGATTAGTAGCGATAGTGTGTGGCTGAGGATGAATTTTAAAGTACCTGTGATTCGTACCCCTATATGAGCAACACCACGGGATAAGCGACACCATGGTTCTGCCTTGCCTGTGCTCAGTACCCACTCTGTGGGGAATACCACGGGATAATGCGGGTCCCTGTGGTTAGTTCACTTACGTGAGGAATGCCATAGGTTTGCGTTGACTGTAAATAGCGCCGCAGTGTGCGAAACACCATAGGTCTGTGTTACCATGTGCGATTTCATTACCTGTGAATAGTACCATAATGTGTGCAATACCGTGAGTTTACGCTACTTTTGATTAGTACCTCAACATGACAAATAGCATGGTTCTATTTTTCTAGTGATAAGTACCATTATGAGGGTCCGATGGCTTGGATTTTGGATCCGTTTCGACTACAAGCAGAAGCAGTCCCTTGGTCAGTAATACTATTATTTAACGCTAGTTTCTGGAAATGTAGGGCACTGCGGGTCGGATCCACTGATTGTTTTAACTTCATATGCATCCATTAATTCTTCGTCCTCATGTTTTCGAACTTGGTCAGTGGAGGATTATGGATTTTTAAATTGTCATCACATTTCGTCTCATTTCGTACCATTAGGGGCCGATGACCTAGATGTTAGGCTTCTTTAAACAACAAGCATCAGAAGCTCAAAGAAAACTGACAACGAAACAGAGACAAAAACAGGTTGAAAGCAAGGAAACCCCTACTTAACAAAAAATGCTAGGAGCAAGTTACAAACCAACCAAACATTATCGATCTGAAATGATATATGCTCCAAGAAATTGTCGCGCACTGGGTCTTGTGAAAGCTAAATGGGAGGCTTCTTTGCAACACTTCAACATTTGTAATCGTCTGATGCCCACTTTCATTCTGTCAGAGACTTACGGAGTGAGAGGAATTCAGTATATGGCGTTTGAATGTCAACGAAGCTAATAACAACATGTGTTTCTCACTCCTTGAGAGGAAGGGGCGTATCAGCATACGCTGATCTACCCAAAGCCAACTTTTGGGTGAATAATCACAGTGATTATCGTTTTCAGAGTGGACAAATGCCCTTAAAATGTCGTACAACATCTCTGCGGTTCGAGCAGTCCCTGAAAGGTGCATAAATACAACCCGCTTCCATCATCCGAAGACGAGACTGAAACCTTATCATACATGCTTGGTATTTGTTGCAAGGGAGTACTGTAATGGAATAGTCGCCATCAGAGCTCTAATTTCAGCTTTAATAGAAATCAAGTTGCAAGTTCACTAAGAAGTTTGGTGTGTGCCTTCCACGGGGTCGAATAGAAGAGCCAACATCATTGGCATTCATCACACTGTTTGAGTGTTGGAGAGAGACTTTGAGAAGGCGATTGAGTCTGACACAGAAATGAGAGATATTCATGAACCATGCCTCCCATATTTAAGCGAATATTGCAATATCTGAAGCCTCCATGGCTCAGGCGGCAGCGCTTCGGCCTCTCACTCCTGGGTTCCGTGGTTCAAATCCCGGTCACGGAGGCGGGAAATGTTTTCTCCAGTTACTCCGCTTTTTCCTGTCATCTTTTACTCTCATTAACATTTCATCTGTCAGTCATTAATCATTGCCCCAGAGGAGTGTGACAGAATTCGGCAGCCGGCACATTTCCTATCCTCGCCCAAGACTGGGGCTTTATTCGTTCCATCCCTGACCCGGTCACTGACTGGAAAACAGCTTGGAGGTTTTTTCCTTCTTCAACAACAACATCCGCCTTGAACATTGGTCAGTTAAAGGACTGTTATTTGGTAGCAGGGGTGGTATTACAATATACACCTGGAATATTTTTAAAGGGTTAGGTATCTCCAGAAATACCCTCAAAAACATCATAATAGGCATTGTCAAAGACTCGTTAAGCGTTCTACACCGCCAGCTTTATATTTGATAACAATTAGTTCTTATGAATCTGTTGCATTTCCCTTCCGTAAAGTTAGATTCCAAGCAGATATTTATTTGTGCGCACGAATACTTTGTTTACCTTTTCCAAATTATCACATTACGTCTACTAGCCTCTTTGTAAAATTCAGGAGCCTTATGGTAACACACAATAGATGTGCTGATGTTCTTATGAATAATACATTGAGGTTGACACAGAAATGAGAGATATTTATGATCCATACCTCCCATATTTGCTGCTAGTGGCTTTACGTCGCACCAACACAGATAGGTCTTATGGCGATGATGGGAAAGGAAAGGCCTAGGAGTTGGAAGGAAGCAGCTGTGACCTTAATTGAGGTACAGCCACAACATTTGCCTGGTGTGAAAATGGGAACCAACAGAAAGCCATCTTCAGGGCTGCCGACAGTGGGATTCGAACCCACTATCTCCCGGATTCAAGCTCACAGCCACGCGCCTCTAACCGCATGGGCAACTCGCCCGGTCCTTTCATATTTAAGGGAATATTAATACATACACAAATAAATAAATGTATATATCGTGCGCATCATCTGTGGATGTCAGAAATTCCGTTCAATTGGGATATAAGAGCGTTCTAATGGTAAATTTGCACTAGTTCAAATATCTCTCGTAAGATAGAGATTCGTCTTCTCTCCAGGGTATAAGCCACGCCAGGCTGGTCTTGGTGAAAGGTATTACTGTTTGAGCCATTACCTCCCATCGTTCATTCTTAACTAGCACGGAGTGCCCTCGGATGTTCCACTTCACTGATTAAACTGCTCAGGTTGACGTCACTGTTTTAATTCACCGAGTGCTAAGATTCCACAGCTTCTCTCACAGATAATTTAAGAACCAGGTTTCGACGTATGCTACACGGAAACAGGAAAGACACGAGAGAAACTGTCAGTCAGTCTGTAGTTGAGAAATTCCTTAACATCCAATGTAAGATAGCGTAAATCGAGGATTAAACCCTGGTATACCATAATTATGGATCAGTGTATTGGTCTCCGGATCCCAAGAGAGCGGCTTCAAACCCGGCAGAGGTAGCCGAATTTTTGTCAGATATCAACGTGTCCATACAGAACTACACGTTGTACGATGGCATGCAGATGATCTAAGGTGACGCATTTGGTGCTTACGACGAGATCAAATAAAACTAAGTCATAAGTCGCCCAACAGAAACCCACTTTCGTGTTATTTGTTACAGTAAAGTGGAACATCGAAAATGACAAGCAAGCAGCCTAGAAAGCGTCATGACAAAATGCCTGGACATGAAAACTGACGCCAAATGAAATTATTATTATTGCGCTCAGAAGATAGTGGGTTAGAACACCTGAAGGTTGTTTTCCGTAGTTTCCCATTTTCACATCAGGCAAATGCCTGGGGCTTTACCTTAATTGAGGTCACTATCATTCCCTTTCCACTGCCCTTATCTGATCCATCAATGTCGGAGCGACGTAAGGGACATTATTTAAAAATATATTATTATTATTATTATTATTATTATTATTATTATTATTATTATTATTATTAATATCATTATACATTATTCGCTGGGGCTATCAAGGACCACGTTAAGTCTTGTTGCATTTGACACTGAACTTGGCCTTCTTTAGAGCCCAAATTTCCCTCATTCTTTGTGAGTGGGCCTGCTTACGCTCCTCAGTCCAAGGGGCACCGTGCCTTCTCTTCGGTTGCTCGTCTCGGTTTAGCCCGTACGTCAATATTTTCTTGCGGAAGAGATCTCTGTTAAGGGCGTCTTCAGCTGTGATATGTAGCATTTGCAGGTCTTCCTTGTTACTGTATTTCTAAACCAGGAAATTGTGGTTTTGGGGTTTGAATCAAAAAAGTGAAAGATTTCTTTAGTTAACTTTCTTCCGTCCATTCTTTTCAGATGACCGTAAAATCGAGCCCGTCTTTGATTGTATCTGTAATTTTCTCTATTTTGCTGTAGACTTCCTCGTTGGATCTCTTATGATGGATTCCATTTCTGTACTTTGATCCCAAGATTCCTCTCACAATTTTGCGTTCTTTTTCCTCCAGTTCTTCAAGGAGTCCTTTGTTGGCATTTAGAGACAGGGTTTCGGCTGCATATAGAACTACTGGCTTCAGAACTGTTTCATAGTGACGTACCTTGGTGTTTTGGGAAAGGCATTTTTTGTTGTAGATTGTGCGAGATGTTTGGTAGGCTACTTCCAGTTTGCGTACTCGCTCCTGAAGTACTTCTTTGTCCAGTCCATTTTTCATGATGATATCACCCAGGTATTTGAATTTGTCTACTCGGGTGATGTCCCCGTATTTTGTATTGAGTTTTGGTGGAGCCTCTTTGATGTTCGTCATTACTTCTGTTTTCTCACACGATATCTGCAAACCAGTTTGTTCGGCAATTTCCTTTAAAATTTGAACTTGAGCTCTAGCGGTTTCTATGTCGTTTGAGAGAACAGCAATATCATCGGCAATGCTAAGCAGTCTGTTGCGATCCCCTTGGATTTGGTTCCTATTCTTAATGGACTGTCGTTGGTTTCCTGAAATCTCACCCGCCAGGTTCTGATGATCTTTTCAAGAACACAGTTGAAGAGTATCGGAGATAGCCCATCACCTTGTCGGACTCCTGTTTTGATGTCAAAGGAATGTGAGAGACATCCGTGGAACTTCACCTTGGATTTTGTATCGGTCAAGGTGGCTCTAATTAATGCCAGCATTTTCAAATCAACTCCAAATTCATTTAAGATGTTTAGCAGGATTTCCCGGTCGATGGAGTCGTACGCTTTCTTGAAGTCCACAAAGACGGACACATACTGCTTGGACCTTAGTGTACATTATCTGATGATCGTTTTAAGATTTTGGATCTGTTCGGCTGTTAAGCGACCTTTTCTGAACCCTCCTTGGTATTCACCTATTTGATGTTCGACTTGTGCTTCCAAACGCTCCAGGATGGCAAGTGATAGATTATTGTTATTATTATTATTATTATTATTATTATTATTATTATTATTCGCCCACTCCTTGGCTGAATCGTCAGCGTTGAGGCCTTCGATTCAGAGAGTCCCGGGTTCGATTCCCGGTCGGGACGGGGATTTTAATCGCCTATGATTCATTCTTCTTGCCCGGGGACTGGGTGTTTGTGTTTGAATCAACACTTCCCGCGTCATATTTAGACAACACACTACACTACCAACCACCACAAAAATACGCAGTAGTGATAACATCCCTCCATATAGGGTTGTGGTCGGTAAGGGCATCCAGCCTTAAAACAGGGTCAAATCCACATGTGATGCACATTTCGCACTCGTGACCTCACAGGTGTGGCAAAAGCGGTAGAAAAAGATTATTATTATTATTATTATTATTATTATTATTATTATTATTATTATTATTATTATTATTATTATTATTATTATTATTATTATTATTATTATTATATAAACGTCTCCTCAGAAAGACGCAATGAGTTAGTTTTACGAAACTCTTGATATTCCCAAACGGAATGAATCAGACGGTAGAGTGAACACAAGTGGACGCATTCGATTAGGGCTGTCCAATGATATGTAGCCTAAGTGTGCTCTAATACGCCAGCCCCGTATCAGCGTATTTTCTGGCACTTATTCTTCTTCTTTCTTCTTGTTCCAAACCTCTTCATCGGATGTCTGCTCTGATCAGGGCGATTTGATGTTTATTTTCTGTAACTTTTAGAACTTGTGGATGTGCTGGTTCCATACCAGTCACGCAGCTTTCTTAGCCAAGATATTCGTCTTTCTTCAGGACGTTTTCTTTCTTTAGTTTTCGATGAAAAAATTTGAAGGTCCTGTTATACTAATTGTTGTTTCTCATCATGTTCCGAAAGTAAACTAGTTTTCCCTTTTCTGATTTTTGCATGACCTTTAGTTCCTTTTGTGGTTGTAATATAATAATAATAATAATAATAATAATAATAATAATAATAATAATAATAATTTTTGTTTCGTGATATTTATCGACAGTTCAAGATTGCAAAGAATTAGAATTAGAATTCTCTTACATGCTTTACTGCTGAGTTATAATTAATCTTGTAGGGTGAACACCAAATGAGTCACTAGTTATCTTTTACATTCTAACATTATACGACATGGAGTGCCGAAGGGATTCCTTTCCACTCTTCAAAAATCTGACTGAATCAGCCAGACTTGAACCACGATCTTTGATTCAGGATGGCCGACATACTACCAGTATGTGTTGTCACCAGCACAAATAATAATAATAATAATAATAATAATAATAATAATAATAATAATAATAATAATAATAATAATAATAATAATAATAATAATAATATATTTTTTCCTGTAATATTCGACTAGTCCACCTCTGTGGTGTAGTGGTTAGCGTGATTAGCTGCCATCCCCGGCGGCCCGGGTTCGTTTCCCGGCTCTGGCACGAAATTTGAAAAGTCGTACGAGGGCTGGAACGGGGTCCACTTAGCCTCGGGAGGTCAACTGAGTAGAGGTGGTTTCGATTCCCACCTCAGCAATCCTCGAAGTGGTTTTCCGTGGTTTCCCACTTCTCCTGCAGGCAAATGCCGGGATGGTAAGGCCACGGCCGCTTCCTTCCCTCTTCCTTGTCTTTCCCTTCCAATATTTCCGTCCCCTCGCAAGGACCCTGTTCAGCACAGCAGGTGAGGCCGCCTGGGCGAGGTATTGGTCATCTTCCCCAGTTGTCTCCCCCGACCTAATGTCTTATGCTCTAGGACACTACCCTTGAGGCGGAAGTGGTGGGATCGCTCGCTGAGTCCGAGGAAAAAACCTACCCTGGAGGGTAAACAGATTAAGAAGAAGAAGAAGAAGAGCAAGAATATTTAACGATTGTTTATCTTTCGCAGATGACATGGCGCTAATTGCAGACACATTAGATAATGCTCAAGAACAAATGCGAGAATTACAGAAACAAGCGGCTAAAATAGGATTGCAAATATCATGACAAACATCATTAATACCCCTCAAAATATTACAATTAACAATAACATAATATCGCGGACAGATTGATTTAAATACTTGGGAGAATGGATAACAAATAACACCAAAGAAAAAAAGGTAGCTATAGATATAAGAGTAAACCAAATGGAAAGGGTGTTTGGTATGAAAAAAAATAATATACAATAAGAAATCTCTATCCTGGAATTTGAAATTAAAACATTATCAAACAGTCACCCGGCCAGAAATTTTATATGCAACAGAAACTCCTAAACTTACAAGGAATGGGCTTCTTCAAAAATTAGGAAAAGTCGACAGAAGAATTTGGAGAAATGTACTGGGACCTATAGGAAACAACAATGCTGAATTTAGCCTACGATCAAATAGAGAACTATATTTAAAAGTTGAAAAACTGACGGCTGTAATGAGGGAAAGAAGACTCCAGTTTATTGGACACATTTATAGAATGAATAACAATAGGCTAACTAAACAATTGGGCCGATGACCTTCGATGTTAGGCCCCTTAAAACAACAAGCATCATCATCATCAAGCACTGAACAATTCTTCAACTTATTGAACAGTTACAAATGGTTCGTTGAAATTGAAAAGGATATGTAAAATACTGGAATTAAGATAGATATGATAGAAAACAGAACACTTTCGGGATAAGTAACACGAAAGGCACGATTTCAGGAAAGAAAGAAATGAACAACTGGAAGGAAGTGGACTCAGGAGGAAAAGGAATAATATTCTCAGAAAATAAAGGCAGTTTGGGCACGAAGAAAGTTAAATGCGAGGAAAAGTAACCAAAGTTGATTTACCATACCCTAAGAAGTGTTATTCGATTAATAATAATAATACAATATTAGTTTGTAGTTTGTTTAGTGGTATAATAACTTAATTTGGGTGCTACTAATCGAGTTCAGTTCTAGTAATGCAGACCCTCCTATGAGGGATGGGAATGTCTGCCGTGTAAACTAAGTTGCATATGGTGGAATATTCTGCGTGATGTGTGAGTTGCAAGAATGCTGAGGACAGCAAAACAAACACCTACTCTTCTAATCTAGTGACTTAAACGTCCTATAAATCCAGGGCTTGGCCGGAATTCAAAGCCTGGACCCCGATTCCCGAAGGCCAGGGAGCTGACCAGTCAGCCAGGAAACCATATATTTTATTGCTAACCAACCATTAGCTTTCATGCAAATACTAACCCGCCATCCAATCTGCGAGTGCTAAAAACTCTACGGATGTCTTGCGGGTCAGTATATATCATCGCACGTCGGTAAAAGTTCGTAAATCGAATTTTATTGGGTTATTCAACAAAAAACCACATCTTTAGCATCGTTTTGGCTGAATAAAAAGAATATGTCCATTCACGTCGCTAGCCACGGTAAGAATTCACTTTAATTTATTTGAGTACTAGCTGAATGCCCGTTCTTCGCACGATATATTACGATGTATTTTATTTCTTAACCATGTCCGCCTCCGTACCGTACCAGTTAGCACTATTAGCTGCCGTCCTCGGGGGCCGGGGTTCGGTTCCCTGTACTGCCATAAATTTAAGACTGGCAGAAGGGCTGGTATGTGGTTGAAATGGTACATCTAGTTCACCTCCATTGGGGGTGTGCCTGAAAAGGGCTGCACCACCTCAGAATGAGGACACGAAACACCTGCACCAAGCCTCTTCGGACGCCACACGTAATTTCATTTCATTTATTAATAATAAAATATCAGAATATCTTCTTCATCATCATCTTCTTCTTCTTTATATGCTTACCCTCCCGGGGCGGTTTTTCCCTCGGACTCAGGGAGGGATCCCACCTCTACCGCCCAAGGGCAGTGCCCTCGAGCTTCAGACACTGGGTCGGAGATACAACTAGCGAGGATGACCAGTACCTCGCCCAGGTGGCCTCACCTGCTATGCTGAACAGGGGCCTTGCTGGGGGATGGGATGATTGGAAGGGAGGGACAAGGAAGAGGTAAGGAAGTGGCCGTGGCCTTAAGTTAGGTACCATCCCGGCATTTGCCTGGAGGAGAAGTGGGAAACCACGGAAAACCACTTCCAGGATGGCTGAAGTGGGAATCGAACCCACCTCTACTCAGTTGACGTCCCGAGGCTGAGTGGACCCCGTTTCAGCCTTCGTACCACTATTCAAATTTCGTGGTAGAGCCGGGAATCGAACCCGGGCCTCCGGGGGTGGCAGCTAATCACACTAACCACTACACCATAGAAGCAGACAAATATCGGAATATATCATCCATAATTTTTTTCATTAGCTTATAAAAAACAGTTGTGCGAAATTTTAGCCGTCTAGCTTTGTGGGAAGTGAGCAATTTAGTGATAATGTGCTTTGGGTATTAACGCCAATTTCACCACGTTCATCAATTATAAAACCGTACTTTCCCTAATTAGCTTAAAAAGAACACCTGTTCCATGGTTTACCATTTTCACACCAGGCAAATGCTAATAATAATAATAATAATAATAATAATATTAATAATAATAATAATCGTAATAATCGTATGGCCTCAGCCACCGTGTGTATACATTTTAATTTGACGCCATCTGGCTGTCTGCTCGTCAATTTCGACGTTCCGTTTTACTCTAAGCCTACCAGATGGCGGAGTAAGCCGAATCTCTCTTGGGTGTCTCTGTGTGACATAATTCATTTTATCGGGTAAACACCAAAGTGACTTTTAGATTCCGACATCGTACGGTATGGAATGTCGAATGGACTTTTTCCCGTCCTTCAAAATTCCATCTACCTATGCTGGGTTTGAAACCGCTATCTCGGGATTCGGAGGCCGGCACTATACCATTCATCTACAAGGACAAATGCTGAGGCTGTACCATAATTAAGGCCACGATCACTACCTTCCAAATCCTAGCCCTTTCAAAACCTCCATGTGTTACTGTGACCTTAAACAATCAGCAAAAGAAATGAAACAACCTTGTGAAATTTCAACCCTTTACCTTCGTGGAAAGTATGAGAATAAATGTTATTGTAATGAGGATAGTCACATCGATTTCACCCAATTAATCACAAAACATCGGAATAGAAGACAAATTTTTCTATTTAGCTTATGAAAAAAAACTGTGCCATAATGCAGCCCTCGACCTTCGTTTGAAGTGAGATGGTTAGATCTTGTAATTAGGGGAGTTAACAGTATTTCACCCCCTTAATCACAAAATCTAAGAATAAAACATCCTTATTTTCCTTAATTATCTTATAAGAAACAATTATGCTTTATTTCAGCAGTCTAACTTTGTGGGAAGTGAATGGTCTGTTGATATTGTGTTCAGGGTAGTTACCCCAACATCACCCACTTCACCACATATTTACTTTCAAAGACACCTGATAAAAATACTTGTTGCAAATTTTAGCCCTCTAGCTTCGTTGGAAGTGAGTGGTTTAGTGATAATGTGTTTAGGGGAGTTATGCCAATTTCACCTCCCTTCACAACAAAACATCGCAATAAAATGTCTATAAAGAACACATCTGGCAAATTATTTTTCTCTAGCATTGTGGGAAGTGTGTGATTTAGAGATTAGCCTGTTCAGGGTAGTTACCCCATCTTTACCCCTTTACCACAAAATGTCCGAATAAATCATATTTACATTTCATACTTGTCTTGTAAGGTGCACGTGTGCCAAATTATATCCCTCCGGCATTATGGGAATTGTGCGATTTAGTGATATTGAGTTTAGGGTTGTTATCTAAACCTCACTTCATTTATCACAAAATATTAGAATAAATATAAATAAATATTGAGATAAATCATCCTTAACCCTCCTAACTAGCTCTTAAGGAACACCTGTAATATACTTCATTGCTTTACCTTCGTGGAAAGTATAAGAAAATATTTACCTAATGTCACCTCTTTTGTCAGAAAACATAGGAATTATACATTTTTATTTTTACTAATTAGCTTATGGGGAACATCTATGCCGAATTGCAGCTCCCTAGCTTCGTGGTAAGTGAGTGATATAGTGATATTCTGTTTGGGAATAGTACCCCAATTTCATTCTTTTTTTTTTTATCATAAAACATCGCATATTTACTTTCCTGAAATAACATATAAGGAACATCTTTGACAACTTATATCCTCGTAACATTGAGGAATGTAAGAGATTTAGTGATATGTTTAGGGTAGTTACCCCAGTTTTAACCCCTCCGTCACAAAACTTCGGAATAAAACGTCTTTACTTTTCGTAATTACTGTACCTTACTTGTAACGCCCGTGCCAAATGTCATTCCTCTACCTTCGTTAGAAGTGTGAGAATGAGTGAGTGAGTGAGTGAGTGAGGGAAGATTTTGCTTCGAGGAAATGTTATCAAGTTAATTTGTGTTCGTATACTGGAACAAAATTAAATATGTATCATTTCAGCGTTTCAGTGCGGCTATCTATGTAAGTACGGAATGCTATTAGAATAAGCTAACATCCGTAATAATTAACTAAGACAACGTACGTGCACTTAATAAGTCTTATATTCTCTTGAATCACACAGGTGATGATAAAATGCTACATTCCGTCATATATCCTATTCATATTCTTGCATCAAAAAATTTCACACTACAAATCCATCATTTATTGGGAAGTACTTCAACATTCAACACTTTCACATGATAAATTACGTTTTGAGACAAGCATTTTGACCGCATGTCCGCAGGTACATTCATCGCATATGGTTCGTATCTACGACCCAAACTGATCATTTGAAATAAGGCGAATGCTAACTGCTCGTTCACAATGCGTAGGTTCCCTTCGTTGGGAGAAATTGTTAATTAAACATAATTCTTTTGTGGTCATATCAGGTTTTGGGCAAGAGTTGAAGTAAGAAAGCATTGAGAATCAAACTAACTGGATCTTAAAGCCGAGCACGTGAGGACCCGACAGAATATAAAGTGCCGCCTCCAGTTTCAATTTATATGGCAAGCCCTTTGATCATTGGTTATCGGATTATACATATCGCTTTTTCTAAAATGGCAATATTGGCCTACTACTGTGAGTTTCATAAAACAGAATGGAGTTATATCCTCTACCTTAAAATGTGTGATATGATATATTTTGCCTCATAGATTCAGAGGATGGTTCAATTCTTATATATTTGTTATTGGAATGGTTGTAGCTGAAAAAAGTCATCAGAAATAACTTAAGCTATAAGAAGGCTAGGCATATAGTGCACCCATACACATTTCTTATAACACAGCAACATTCATAAGAGAACGCGCTGATACTACAACGTTAAGCATAGAAGGTGAGCGCCTAAATAAATACCCTATGCAGCCTCACGTTCAACAATAGTACTTGGAAGCTCAAAGTGGTAATGGGGTGATTATTGTTTTAAGAGGAAGTATAACTGGGCAAACATCCCCTATTATCACTGATCAGAGAAAAAAAATGGAATGGTCCCTACACTTCGAAAAATGAAGTTATCGGCCAAAGGAAGACCAACGAAGGGCGTGAAAATGAAATATACCCTAGGCCTCGAATGCTCTGATACCGTCCGGGTCGGAAAATGACAAGTATTGAGGAAGGGAAGATGGATAGGATAGATGAAAATGAAGAGCCTGGCACAAGTAAGTGGAAGCCATGACAGGACTCAGCCAAAAGCACCGTGCTTGCCAACCCGCGTTCCCAAGTTAAGAGACCCTGAGGCAGCTTTTAGCCGTCTATTACGACAGGCAGGGGACGTCGTAGTGTAATTCTATTGTCCTCATCCGCACGGGGGTGGGGAGCTCAAGCTTAAATGAGAAAGACTCGAATCATTGCTACATTTCAGAAGTTACCATTTGTAAATTATATAATGTTGCTTTGTACTAACTATCAAAGAACCTATCTGAATAAAATAATAATAATAATAATAATAATAATAATAATAATAATAATAATAATAATAATAATAATAATAATAATAATAATAATAAGTGATATTCGGGTAAGGGGAGATAAAGGGGAAGAGATAGGAGATTATAAAGTGTACTTGACGGGTGCAAAAAAGGGAAGGACAGAGTATGGGGTAGGGCTGTATATCAGGAATACTACAGCACGCAACATAGTTTCTGTTAGGCACGTAAACGAGCGAATTATGTGGGTAGATTTGGCAGTTGGAGGAATTAAGACGAGAATTGCCTCAGTTTTTTCACCATGTGAGGGTGCAGATGAGGATGAAGTTGACAAGTTTTATGAATCGTTGGGTGACATCGTAGTCAGGGTCAACAGCAAGGATAGGATAGTGCTAATGGGCGATTTCAATGCGAAAGTTGAAAATAGAACTGAATGATACGAAGGGGTGATTAGTAAATGTGTGGAAAATATGGAAGGTAATGAGCATGGTAAACGTTTGCTGGACTTCTGTGCTAGTATGGGTTTAGCAGTTCTTCAAGCATAAGGGTATTCACTGGTACACATCGGAGGCTAGGGGTACCAGATACATAACAGACTATATCTTAACGGACTTCGAATTCAGGATGTCTGTTAGGAATGCACGGGTTTCTCGGACATTTTTCGATGTTGTAAACAACTATATGATCTGTAGTATCTCTAAGCCTAGGATAGAGAAAGTGAAATCTGTCTGCAAACGAATAAGGCTAGAAAACCTCCAGCACGAGAAAATTGGACAGTAATACATGGATATGATTAGTGAGAAGTTTCGAACAGTGGACAGTAAGCAGCTTCAGGATATAGAAATATAATGGGTGGTATACAGGGAAGCTGTAGTAGAAACAGCAAGGGAATGCTTAGGAACGACTGTATGTAAAGATGGGTAAAGGCGAACATCTTGGTGGAATGATGAAGTGAGAACAACATGTAAGCGTAAAAAGAAGGCTTATCAGAAATGGCTCCGAACAAGGGCTGATGCAGACGGGGAATCGTACGTAGATGAAAGAAACAGAGCGAAACAAATAGTTGTTGAATCCAAAAAGAAGTCGTGGGAAGATTTTGGTAATAACCTGGGAAGGTTAGGTCAAGCAGCAGGGAAACCTTTCTGGACAGTATCTTACGAAGGGAGGGAAAAAGGAAATGTGTTTTGGGTAATTCAGGTGAACTCATAATAGATCCCACGGAATCACTGGACCGGGAAAATATGTTTGGCATACTGGGGGACTATGGAATCAAAGGCAGATTATTAAAATCAATCAAATGTATTTATGTTGACAATTGGGCTTCAGTGAGAATTGATGGTAGAATGAGTTCTTGGTTCAGGGTACTTACAGGGGTTAGACAAGGCTGCAATCTTTCACCTTTGTTGTTCGTAGTTTACATGGATAATCTTCTGAGATGTATAAAGTGGCAGGGAGGGATTCGGTTAGGTGGAAATGTAGTAAGCAATCTGGCCTATGCTGAAGACTTGGTCATAATGGCAGATTGTGCCGAAAGCCTGCAGTCTAATATCTTGGAACTTGAAAATAGGTGCAAAGAGTATGGTATGAAAATTAGCACTCAAAGACTAAATTGATGACAGTAGGTAAGAAAATCAACAGAACTGAATGTCAGATTGGTGATACAAAGCTCTAACAGGTAGACAATTTTAAGTATTTAGGTTGTGTGTTCTCCCATGATGGTAATACAGTAAATGTGATAGAATGAAGGTGTAGTAAAGCTAATGCAGTGAGCTTCGCAGTTGTGATCAACAGTATTCTGTAAGGAGAAAGTCAGCTCCCGGACATACTATCTTTACATCGATCTGTTTTCAGACCAACTTTGGTGTACGGGGGCGAAAGCTGGGTGAACTAAGGATATATTATTCATAAGTTAAAAGTAACAGACATGAACGTAGCGAGAATGATTGCTGGTACAAATAGGTGGGAACAATATCAGGAGGGTACTCGGAACGAAGAGATAAATGCTAAGTTAGGAATGAACTCGACGGATGGAGCTGTACGCATAAACCGGCTTTGGTCGTGGGGTCATGTGAGGCGAATGGAGGAGGATAAGTTACCGAGGAGAATAATGGACTCTGTTATAGAGGGTAAGAGGAGTGAAGGGAGACTAAGAGGAGTGAAGGGAGACTAAGACAACGATGGTTAGACACAGTTTCTAACGATTTAAAGATAAGAGGTAGAGAAGTAAATGAGGCCACAGCACTAGTTGCAAATAGAGGATCGTGGCGACGTTTAGCAAATTCACAGAGGATTGCAGATCGAACGCTCAAAGGCATAACAATCTATAATAATAATAATAATAATAATAATAATAATAATAATAATAATAATAATAATAATAATAATAATAATAATAATAATAATAATAATAATAATAATAATAATGTTATTGGTTTTTCGTCCCACTAAGTTTCTTTTTTTGGTTTTCGAAGAAGGCCGAGTCAAGGAAATTTGTCTCGTAGCAGCTCTTTTACGTGCTAGTAAATCAACTGACATGAAGCGGGCATATTCGAGCACTTTCAAATACCACGGGACTGAACTGGGATCAATCCCTCCTTCCAACTTTGGTCCAGAAAACCAGTGCTCTACTGTATGAGCCACTCAACCCTGCATATTAAGTCGATTTACCATACCATCACATGGTTTCTAAACTCACGAGGACACAGATCTTGCGACTAGAAATATCCTCAGAACGCAACATGAAGTTCAATAACGTTCAGCAGTGCGAATATTTTTTACAGTGTGTCCCACACTCAGCGAGGCCGGAAACAACATGCATGTTCCGGGCGGTATATTCAGCCTTTATTATGAGTGCTAACCAATTTACATACGGTTTTGAAAGTGGTGTCCTTCAGCATTCAAATATTCAAGGCACCTGCTAATGGAATTACTATTCACACACGTAAGTTCCTGTTGCGCAATTGTCCCAATTACTGTTGTTATATTGTTTTTAAGTTCATGGATGGTGTGACGATTATTTCTGTAAACTTTATTTTTTAGGGCTCCCCACAAAAATTTTTTTCGCACAATAAGATCGGGGGAGTGAGGGGGCCATAACCGTTTCGATATAGTCCTATCATAAAAAACCGCCTCTATTGCAAATAATAATGTGCAGTATGAGCTGTGACAGAATCCTGTATATCTTTTCTCATTATCTGTCAACATTTGAAAAAAGGCTGCAAGAAAATGTGTGCAGAGTCTCTCGGAATTTATGGTATCGTTGATGAATATGGGGCATAGTAACCCTTGTGCAGTTACAGCACACCATAGACCAATTTTCTGGTCATGTAAAGGAACTTCGTGAATTAATAGCGGATGTTCATTGCTCCATTGCAGTGAGGCAGCATGAGGTTATGAATACACCGCTCGGAGCGTGCACGTGCTTGTCAACTGCCGGCCCCACTGGGAGCGGGACACACTGTACTTAATAATGTTATTGGTTTTAGGTTCCACCAACTAATATTTAACACAGTTAAGAAAACAGTATCCTTATTAACGCCGACTTGCGTGTGAAGATGCCGATTTTAGTGGTGCAGTCAGTTAGACCATGCCCTTCTGTTCCCAAGACAAATGGCTCGATCCCTGTTGAAGTCGACAGCAATTAAGAGATTTAAAAATAACTCTACGTCTTTGGATTTTGGAACGTTAATGATCGGAATTTTTGTACCTTAACAAAAAGGTAACAATACCAATGTATATATGAAAATGTGATATTTGTTTGGATCATAACTGAGCAAATAACAAAGAAATGTTTCGGCTGTTCTCCATAGCAATTTCAATAATAAGGGTGGCAATGATCCTCTTGTAATTTTTAATCGTTAGTGCTGGATGTGTTGCATTCATCATGAAAGCCAGGATTTTTATGCAGTAACAGGTTAGACTGCAAACTAATTTGGTTAGCAGGAAGTGTAGACCACTCGCTCCTCCATAATGTAGCAAGAGTAACATAAAGTATAGGGGTTCTGATGGCCGTAACCCTAATGTTTATGCAAACCCCATAGCATAATCGTTGTGAAGGTAGACCTTACTTGCTATTCGTTTCAGCAATTTTGCATTCTAACCTATTAAAGTATACAAATTCGGGCTCTATTCATCACTAATATGAGGGCTCCATGAGACGTGTTCCTGATTGGGCTATGGCCTCAATATGAAGGAAGGAGCCAGAAAAAGAAGAACTGAAGTAAGGTGGAAGTTAATTAAATGTAGTAGCTGGCTGCACGTGCTGCTGTTGACCCGGAGAAGAGAGATCGATGCTAGATGGATGGTGGTGTGACAAAAAGTGGCCGAGCACTCAACGTCCTGTCGGCCTCAAGTAGTCATTGCGCTTCCTGTCAGTCGGTCACTCCCCTAATTAAGGTGCCTCTTTTTTAAAGTACAGCATTTCCGCCAGTTTACCTCCTTTTCTAAACATCTTGGCGTACAGCAATTTTATTCACTAGTTTTTCTGTAATAGTCGAATAGTTTCCTGTCATTACTATTGTAAATATACGACGGAGTTTTATTAAATTCTATATACATTTGTTTTGGGGCACCATAATAATAATAATTATTATTATTATTACTATAACAAGAGAGCCACATCGCATGAAACAAAATTAAGACATTACAGTTATTTTGCCGGAAGCTATATACGCCTCAGAAAACATAACCCTTGAAAGTCATCCTAAAATAATAGAAATTGAAAAGCAAGAAAGGAAAATTTTATGGACCCACGAGAGAAAATGGAATGTGGATAAAGAGGAGAACAGTGGACCTGTACTCATTAAATGACAGGACCACTGATGCCGTACGCAAGAGACGCCTGACATTCTATAGAATAGATAGACTCACCAGAAGATTATTTAAAATAATCAACTCAAAAGACGTCAAAATAACTTGCTAGAAGAAACTAATTCGGACATCAAAGAAATGTATATTACGGAAGACATCATAGAAGATCGTGTAGCCTTTAGTACAATGGTAGTCAAGCACAAATTTGTCGAGAAACCTAAAATAAACACTGGTAGGAAGTGGTCCACAAAATGCAAGATGTTTCACAGTGCATTCATGAAGAGATTTGGGGAGGATAAGTTGTCGAAAACCGTCAGACCAACGAACAAGTTCAAAGGCGCTTTTTTGGATTGCAATACTACTACTACTACTACTACTACTACTACTACTACTACTACTACTACTAATAATAATAAT
The DNA here is from genome assembly GCF_040414725.1 of Anabrus simplex. Lineage (NCBI taxonomy): Eukaryota > Metazoa > Arthropoda > Insecta > Orthoptera > Tettigoniidae > Anabrus > Anabrus simplex. Next base: position 127,773,034 of record NC_090269.1, read on the forward strand.
AATAATAATAATAATACCAGGGCTAAACCTTTCCCGCCTAGTTAAACTGCGCGCCTTCTCTAAGACCATCTATGTAAACAAACTTGAATTTAAGAACTACAAGGAACTTCCGTCTTCAACTGTTAAATGTCTCTACCATCTGTTTATTTCCTCCCTCTAGCTGGCTATACTCTAATTATTTCTTAAAGAAATGTTTATTTTTGATGTTTATAAACCTGGTTCTGAAGATTTTTTTAATGTTCTGAAGTTGTAAACACTACAGCTGGTTCCTCCTCGATTGTAATCAACCTATCAGAAAACCTGGAAATATTTTCTCAAGCCAATTAAAACTGGGGGTGTGTATAGGAATCCAGCCTATCAGTAAAGAGTTCTGGAATCTTCCCCTTTGTTGTACTCTACATGCAGGGATTCTGAGGGCCGTATTGTCTGAATTGCCCCAGTACTTGGGAGTGCGTTTTATATGAAGGGAGCAGGGGTGAGCCCGGCGTAGGCAGATCCAGTGGCACAAGGTAATGGCAGATTTTTTTTAGATATTTGATAGACACTGCGGAAAATTTGATGTAATGTATTTAATGTAATTTTGTAAAAGTTGGTGGTGTAAATGTAGAATATCGGCAAGTCTGTGGAACCTGCTCTGTTCCCTAGTTGGAAATATGTAATCTAAGGGAACTGAGAGTGTTGAGCCACTACCGTATCCCATTCAACCTTGCATGGGCTGACTAAAGTTTTCAAGACCTCTACATTTTTTAATCATTTTCGCACCCATGTTTCTCATTTAGTCACCCTGTGTAGTATAGGATTAGCCTCTGTATCTTTGGGACATAAGCCCACTTAGGGTTTTAACTATTTCTAGAAGGAGTGCAGGTGTTTCGCCTCCTTTGGGAACTATTATGAAATGTATAAGCCCACATTGGGTCAACTGTGCATGAACACTTTAATGTGAGGTGGAATTTTAATGCATCGTAGAGAATGATGCCTCCGCGAGGCTAGACTATGGTATTTGTGGAGCTCAGACTCCTGAGTAAAGAAACTTCCAGGAGGATATACTGCTCTGACAAAGTTTTGTACCTGTAAGTAAAAATAAGGGTCTTTTCTATGTAAAGTAACTGTCTGCTACGTTTTACCTGAGGATCAGACTTCTAAGTCCCTTTTATTGTTAGATCTGACGAGATCATTATTAAGCTGCTCTATTGTCTTATTATTCCTTCAGATTTTCTATCTATTAAGGAATGAAATAAAATTTTGAAATATGTTATCTTAAAAATTGCTCTGTGTAACTTAATGTCCATCCATTCAACCGACACGCTTCTTATCCCTCTGTGATCACGGAATCTCCGTAACAAGTGGTAGCAGAGCGTGGTTGAATGGGCCTGGACAAGGTCTCTTTTGATGTATTTCTCTAAAATTAGGATTGGAACGCTTGACATTTTTCGGTTTTCCGATTTATGGAGAAATTTTATCAAAACTTCATTCATTATGTCTGGCCCTAGAGAGATTATTTCTCTTTGGTAGTTGAGCAAGGAAGAGATCATTTATGAATTAGCTATTAGAAATGTTCAGTCTGGTGGCACGGTTGAGACGGATACGTCTAGATTACAGGATTCTTTAGAGTTACATATTTGTATCTCTGTTTATGGAGAGAAGGAAGTTGGTGAGGCTTTATCCACGATCACTACCAATATTGCTGACACAGCATCTGCTGTTAGTTTTCTTGAAGGAAGTGAGCCCTGCGGTAATCAATTTAAACGTGTTAGGGTTAGACTGTTTCATTTTTATAACAGAGTGGGGGAATCTGTTGTCTCTTAACCTCACTGAAGAACATTCTAGCATGGCTAACTAACTCCTTGTGTCAACATATTTCCGAGCTGTCTAGTAAGGTGAACCAGTTTGTTAGTGGGAAGAGTGACTACGTTGCCTCATTAATTACGAATACGGAAGAGGACCCGAATGAGCCTTCAGATAGTGGGGAATCGGTTGAGCAACAAGAAGCTTCTGTCCCATCTGAACATATAGCCTATACTGTCGACAAACCACAAAACCTTCCTTTTTAGTAACGCCGCTTTCGAACCACCCCACCATCCGGCTGCCTCTCCGGTAATGTCCCGAAGCTTTAGCAGCTTACCCCATCCTTTAACCATGTTGCCCAAGGGGATTTTTACATTTTCGGTCAACTCCACTAATGGCATGATTTCCTTCTTTTTATTGTGGAATTCCAGGACCATGCGTTGTTGTTTGCTCAGTCACACTCTCAGATTTTACAAATAATCTAGCCCTACTCAGTTGGTGTCTTATCAGAAAAGATAGTTAAGGCCATATCGGAAAGTAGTTCCATTGAAACCTTTCATGCTGACTTGTTAGCTAACATTATTCCGGCGAGAACACTGTCATCATTAATCCAGAAATATTATTTCCGAGTCCCAAGGCTAGATGAAAATCTACTTGATTTCGTTCAGGAGATTAAGTTCAATACTAGGGTGTTTGCCTTTCACTATTCCGAATGTCAAATTGTACAGACTGTTATTGAAGGAATTTCGCCCTCTTACCGAACATATTTGTGCTTTGCTTCCCGTCCTCAAACGTTTCGGGAACTTGAGACCATGTATGTTTCTGCGGAGAGAGTGAAATATGCTGATACAATGCGAGTCGCTCGCGACCCACCACGCTCATCTAATATTCCTCGGACAACCCTCGTAAAAATTTCATTCCCCGCAAATGTTTTGCTTGTGGGTCTGCGGACCATTTACGAAATAAGTGTCCTCTATTATGTAACAAAGCATCTAAAAATGGATCGTCGTTTCAAATGTGGCTCATTTACACACCTGGCTAAGAATTGCAACCCGTCGAGTAGTATACCTTCTTGTTCTACCTATGGTACCAACAGCAATAGAATTTGACTATACTGCCCGTCTGCGTCCTCTTTTCAGTCTGTTTCTCCACGCTCAGCCCAATTTTAATCTGCATGTTCTGAGGAGGAAGCCCGTCTAAATCATTATGTGAAAGTCCTAAATAATGCTTGAAAATTGCTTCTGATGCTCCACGATTTTATTATTATTATTACGGAGATTCCTTGGTTCTCGGAGGGATACGAGGCGTCTAGGTTGAGTGGCTGGACAAGGAATTAACTAGAGCAGAACTTAACATAACAAATTTGGAAATTTTAATTCTTTCCTCGTATATTTTTCTAGTTTAAAATTGATAGATGGAGAATCTTAGGGAATAACAAGCAAATAGAACAGATTATTAACGATCTTGTCAGCTTTAACAATCACAGCGATTTAGAAATCCGGAAATCAGACACAAAACTTGAGATAATTATAAATTTGTTGATTTACATAGAAAAGAGTTTTATTGCTCTTGACAGGTAAAAAGATTTTATAGAAGCAGGATTTTCACCAAGAAGGTACATTAATCAGGAGTCTGAACTCTGAAAACCCATAGTATAGCTTCGCAGAGACAAACCGTTTAATTTGATACACTGAAATTTCACTTGATCACATCGGGTGATATCACTTTAAAATGTTCATAAATGTATCCACACACGCATTGATCACTGTTCCAAAAATGGAACCAAAATCGAAGGAACAGATACTATAAGAAAAATACAGGAAACAGAGAGGCGTAATTGCCCATACTACATGGCCTTAGTGGTCAAAATGAAAGTTTGTACATAACCGGCCATAAACAAAATGCAAGGAGGCAAAACACCTGCACTCCTTCTAGAAATTGTCCAAACTCAAAGTGGGATTACGGCCTGAAGATACAGAGGCTAATCCTTTGCTACGGCGGGGTGACTAAACAAGAAACATTAATGACAAGACGGGATAAAAAAAGTTAGAGTTTGAAAGCTTTAGTCACCCAGTGAAAGGTTGAATGGGAAACGACAGAAGGTCATCACTCTTTGTTCCCTTACATTACGTATATACCTGTAGGGAATAGAACCAGAGTCTTCAGACTTGCCAAAAATTCTACATTTAAAACCACCAGTTTATAAAATTGCATCAAATGAAAAGCCGTTGAAACCTTCCCCATAAACTATCCGCAGTAGCTATCACATGACTAGGTAAATTCTGCCATTACCTTGTGCCGCTGGATCTTCGTCACGCAGGCCTCACCCCTGCCTTCCATCGGACACGTCGCACTCATATTAACTGGAGAAATTCAGACAAGACTGTCCAAAAGTGCCCTTCTTTTATAGTGCCAAAAAGGCAAAGCTTCCATAACTCTTTACTGATAGGCTGGATTTCAGTACACACATCCGGTTTTAATCGGTTATAGAGCATACTTCCTAGTATCTGATAGTTTTATTACAATCGAGGAGGAACCAGCTGAGTGTTGACAACTTCGGTACATAAAAAAGCAATCCTCAGAACCAGGTTAACAAACTTCAAAATTCAAATATTAATTAATTACAAATCGATGGTCAAGCCATCTAACGGTAGACAGCAAAATTTTGGAAGTTTAAATGTTCAAGTTCGTTGGCATAGATGGCCTTGGATAAGGCGCGCAATCACTGTTGAAACTTTGTCAGCGCAGCGAACCTTCTCGGCTGTTAATGTTGGCCTTCTGGAAAGAATCCGCGAGCTCCTCAATATTGCTCTCACGTAAGCTGAGTGAGTGATATAAGTGGACAGTTCTGCGCCTGAAATTTAATTGAATTTACGATTGGTTTGAAACCCAAAAATAATATACAATGGCTTCTTAGTAAGACGTGACGTTTTAACAGCCCAGCTATGCTTGCTTGTAGGTGGTAACACAGGATATTCATGCAGTTCCCAACTTCCAAAAAGGGTGCATCATTTTCTACAATCTTCAACAATCGAAGTTTTTCACGATTAGATAAGGTTACATGTGGAATACTCCACAATATACGATGAAGTGTAATTTTTGAGACTGCTGGTGTTTCTGCTGCTTTAAGAGAATTGTGATCACTTCGAACACGGATCAGAATAAGCTCTTGTTTTGCGTTTATTATAATACGTGTAAAGTCTACTGCGAATCCAAAAATATGTTTCAGTGATAACATACCTGTAAAAGTTCCATCCTCATTAACCATCCCGTTGTTAGTAGCTTTTGGACACCATCCTGCCATCCTCAAAATATTACTTTCGTCATCACAAAAAGAAGGGTAGAGTTCTATTGCACTTGTAATACCAACGTTCTTCTTTCTATTTCGACATTATTTACTTCATATCTCGCTTCAGGAAAGAGAAAAGCTAGAGCATGGTTGTTTAGTTGTGATGAGCTCGATCCACTTCCATTTGACTTATCTAGTCGTCCTTCAATATAGAGGTAGCTTTCGTGTGATAAGGTGTATGCATCTTGCTGATTAATAATAAAACGAATTTAATCATTGTTATTTAATCCAAACATAAAAGGTTCATAAGAATGAAGCTCACTTCGTACTACACCTTCACAAGTTTCTACTGTATTCATTATGTCTAGCATTTCCACCATTTTGTTGTTGCAGCGTATAACCTAAATCTTGGAGTACCTGCTTATGGTTATATGTTAACTCGATGAGTCTTCGAAAACATGTAGTATGTCTTCAGAATATACACCGTGTTTTATGGATGTTTTTCACGCTGGTTTGAGATGAAGTGTATAAGCTACGTACGAGTGCTGATCTAAATGAATAATCTGAGTATGTTTATTTACAAGCCTAAGAGTGGTGTTACTAATGTGTTTTACAGACACAGGATGATAAAGAACTACTGCTGGTTTCTCACGAAAAGTATATCCAAGTTCCTCTGTAATAATAAAGTCGTGCAGGACGTGCGAAGGTTGTTGATTACTATTCAAGTGTGTAATAATATTACAAGTAATGTTCACATGATAATCATCGAAGTGTGTTATAGGTTGATCATACTCGTAACGTACGTTCGGTACCAGCTCCCTTGATGAAAATCCGAGCAATGGTCCAATCGAATCAGGTTGTGATTTGAAGTCAATCTTAAATGATGATTCAATAAGACATTTATGTGTAATGTTGCTTACAGTAATTAAGAACTTGTAATTATGATTACGGAAACTCTCTTCTCCAAACTGATCAATTAACGTACTTTCAATATAGTCATGTATATCGTCCACTGAATAACTACCTGAGGGTAGCGTTAGCACATACTCATCGTAATAGAACTTGTTTACACCATCGCGCACATTATTTATTTTAATGCAGTTTTCAAACGATACTCGTCCAAAACTACATAGTTGATAGCCAAGTTCGATCGGCGCATTAAATAGACGATTGTTTCAGGTCCTTAACCACGTACAGCAAACGTTCTTTCACCGTTAGTCATCACGTGCTCACTAATGCTCTTTCTCTGCTGTCTGGGTTTGATGTAATAACATAAGATATAATCGTCCGCACACGCGTGTATTGAATTTTCCCACACGGTTTTTATTGTGAATAATGTATGCACTGCTTCCGAAATAACGTATAAGCTCAAAGGGAGGAGGTAAGTCTCCATAGCTATCGAAATACCATACTTTAGATTCACGTTTTACATAAGCAACGTAATGAGTTCCAGGTTCGCGACAGTTTTCCAAGTTAATTACGGCACTTTCACGTTCACGTGGGCACGCTGGTTGTTGATCACGCATATACACACCTCGAAAATAAGGAATTCCTAGTTATTTAGCAAACGTAAAAACTTCTTCATGCGTCAGAGCTCGATGTGGCACTGCATTCAGTAGACATTTTTGAGATAAATCTAGACGCCAAGCCCTCTTCTGTATGGTGCAAGCTTCATGTGTACACCTTTGCATCATAATGAAATTGCCTTCATCGTCTTGTTATGACGTTCACTCTCTTTCAACTGTTGTTTCGCTTCTTCTACAGCTTTAACAGTTCTCGCTACAGCACTAGCACCACCCAGCAATGACCCTAAAGCTGCTAGGCCAGCAAAAAGCCCAGGAAGAAATCCTCCTCGTTTTGGTACAGGAATAATTCGTGCACGTTTTAAACATTGCTCTGCACTGTGGAGAAATTCTCGCTCTTGCTGCACTTAGTGTCTCACTAGTAGCTACACATGGATTGTACTCCCCTCGAATAGCTTTTTTGCAGCCTTTATAATATCTTTCCAACCGACATCTTTTGCTTTCTTCTTCTTTATATCATTTGGGTATGGTTGTTTCACAATTCTGCACACGACTTTACCCGTCAAGAGTCAAACTCGTCAAACTAACCGTTACTTCTTGTTTCGTTTTATATACATATTACTATTGCCTACTATATGATTCAGTTATCATGAAGATTATAAAGCAGCAAGACACACTACCGGTTAGTGACATTGTGCCACATCTCTTACCTAGTTCTAGTACAACTACAACAAAACGTCATGGAACGTTGTTTCCTTTTACTGTTCGATGTATTATATCAGGCCCATCGGGATGCGGGAAAAAATCTTTTACTTACACTCATTACTTCTTCAAATGGTATACGCTTCAAGAATATTTACGTTTTCGCAGTCACTCTATCAACCGCAATAATATTCTACAAACTGTAATGCACGATCTAGTTAAAGATATAATATTTTGAATTTAATTCACATGAGCAAGTACCATCACCGGACGATGTGCTTCCTAATTCTCTAATGATCTTTGACGATGTCGCAAAAGAACAGCAAAGCGTGCTTCATGCATGCTTTAGTATGGGACAATATAAATATGTTGATTGCATCTATTTATGCCAAACTTATTCTCGTGTGTCTAAGCAGTTGATAGGCGACAACGCAAATGTTATTGTGCTTTCTCGGCAAGATGAGCACAACGTGCGACATGTGTATGACGATCATGTTAACACTGATATGACTTTCAATGACTTTAAACGTATGTGTGTTACATGTTGGTCATCACATCGTTACAGTTTTTTAGTTATTGATAAAGAAAGTGACGTTCAGCATGGACGATATCGCATGGGTTTCGATCATTTAATGTGCATTAACACAGAATTACAGTAACTACTTGATTAAAAACCATCATCATGTTAACATCTAGCAAGGAGATTACAAAACATATCATCCATGCACGAAAAATATTCTACTGAAATTTAAAGAGCGTAAAAGTATTCAAGCAGATACGAATTTATTTTCAAAAACACAACTAAGTACACCACTCAGAGAAATTTTTAATTCTACTTCATTGCCGCAGTCTACTTCAAGTTTTGCATCTATGCAAACATCATATAATAAAGACAAGCATGAAGAAGAAGAGTAACATAAACAAGAAAGGCATAAAGAAGAAGAGAAGAAAGATGAGGAAGAGGAGAGGCAAAATATTGATCAAGAAGGAGATGAGGAAGAAGACCTTAACGATACTTCACCATCTAAGCGTGTTGAGTTTTTAACTACAGATGTTATTGCTGAAACACCTACTACATCTACAAAAGGTCTGCCATTCCTTGTCTGAGGTTATGATCACGCCAGAGTATCGTAATCAGTTTAGAACCTTTATTCAAGATACCTATGGATCTCTCTTTGCTCCTTATATAGAAAAACTCTTTACAGGACAAACTGACACTACCTACGGTATTCGCTAAGAAGACGACTGTTTCTGGATGGGAAATTCAAATGTTAAGATTAATAGCAACGAACTTATTGTAAAAGGTGTTACTTATAAACCTACGAAAGGACTCTTAGAACTTCTCTTCTCACGAATGCCTAACAAGGACATAATTTTACAAGATGATCTTAAAAAATATAAAGCAATACTTTCTGCTACTGACGCAACACGACGTAATTACAAGAGAACAGAAGCTGTAAATGCAAATAAGAGTTACAAGTATCGTGAGTTTATTTCTAAGCTGTTTCCGACTGCACGCGGACTTGATGTTATCTACAAGCCTTTGTTGCCGCATGTAGACGTAAGGTATTGAAATGACCTAAACTTACTCGTTGAACGATTACAACTTCCAAGAGTATCGCAAGATACTGATCAAACCGGTCACGAATCAGAAATTCTAGATATATAGAGAGAATTACAACATGCCGGTATTATTTTGTAATGGCTCATCAAGAGAAGATCTCACCTGTAAAGGTAAACATCGCACGTGAGTTACATAAAACAGTCCGTCGCACCTACCGTCGCAGACGCGTTATTTCACTAAGAAAAGATGATCTCCGGCAAGCAGACTTAATAGAAATGATTCCATATGCCTCTAGCAATACGGGGTATAAGTATCAAATTACTGTTATCGATGTGTACCCGAAGTTTACTTTTGCACAACCTGTGCGTTCTAAGACGGCAGCTCAAGTCAAAGACGCATTTAAACATATTGTTGAAAAATCGAAACGCTGCCCAAGGCTGCTTCAAACCAACTAAACCGGGCGAATTGGCCGTGCGCGTAGAGGCGCGCGGCTGTGAGGTTGCATCCGGGAGATAGTAGGTTCGAATCCCACTATCGGCAGCCCTGAAGATGGTTTTCCGTGGTTTCCCATTTTCACACCAGGCAAATGCTGGGGCTGTACCTTAATTAAGGCCACGGCCGCTTCCCTCCAACTCCTAGGCCTTTCCCATCCCATCGTCGCCATAAGACCTATCTGTGTCGGTGCGACGTAAAGCCCCTAGCAAAAAAAAACAAAGCGAACCGACTAAGGTAAAGACTTTTACAACAAGGATTTTTCTTCTTACCTGAAGTTACTTGGCATTCAACACTAATCTACGTTCATATTGGATTGATCTACAGGTTGTATCTACCTACAACGATACACCTCATCGCCCTATCGGAACAAAGCCAAGTCTTGTTACAAGAAATACACCTCGAGTAGATGCTATTCATCTTGTAATTAAAACATCTGATCCGCGCCGCTATCACGTTAAGAAAGGTGATTTTTTTCGCATCAGCAAACACAAGTCTATCTTTACACAGGGATACACTCCCAACAGGAGCACTGAAATTTTTCAAATCAGGAGTGTTCAGCTTACTAATCCAGTTACTTCGCGATCTCAGAAGACAACCTACTGAAGGAGGATTCTACATCGAAGAACTGCAGAAAACAAAATATCCTGATCACTGTTTAATTGAACGTGCTATTTGACGATTGGCTTGGTTTTAATAACAGCTTTAATTCATGGATTAATAAGGTGGATATACTTTAAATCTTGTGTATGTGTTTCTCGATCCTCTACCTCTCCTATTTTGTAGGTTAACATTATTATTAGGACATGCTGTAGGATTAATATTGAACAACACTTATAAACTGTTTTGATAATTCATATTTATTTTAGAATATATATACATTTTTCTTCAAGTAAATATATTTTATCATTTCTTTATTTTACTGTCTTTGCCACTACCTAGTAACGGTTTTCCTCTTATCGCACCGACAACAACAAGTGCTGCTATCTTCCCAACAACTGGAGCACCTAGTGACGACAGAAGCAGCATAGCTTTACGGAGCAGATTTTCATCAGCTACACGTCTTAGTTTAGGGTTGTTTTGTCGATAAGCAAGGTCGTGCTCTTTGCAGGCAACATCTAACATATTAATACCAGGAACACCACGTGCCAAGCGAACATCAAGTCGTGTTCTAGGGCCGCAGTACTCGTAACTAGGAAGATGAAGCTCGAAGGAAAGAAGATCAATCACTTTATTGATGAGCCCATGCCCAGCATGCTTCCTCGCCTTTCTCCCAGCACGTTTCTTCACCTTTTTCTTGTTTACTCCCTTCGCAACCATGATAAGTGTTTATAAGAGAAGACAACTCGTAATTTTTAGGTCCGTCATACAGTTTAATGAGTTGACATGTACGACACTGTCCCACAGAAGGTCTCCTACCTAAACTCACTTGCTCATGATGTAAACTACACGTTTGAAACTCTGACAAAACAGGATCATGAGTCCACTCACGAGGCACCTTATCCCAAATCTTCTTTACAGCATTCGCAGCTACATTAACCAAAAATGCCTTTGGTAATGCATTTAACTCTTCTTCAGTAAATGTGTTTAGTTTCTTTTTGCATGCATAAAACTTTACTATGGCCTTTTCAATTGCGTTACACTTAGTATCGGTTAGAAATGACGTGATGTTTTCACTCTACAAATGTTTCTTTTACACTAACGTTATTTCGACACTGCAGTTTACATATATCGTTCACCACCCGGCATGCACTGCAACACAACCAATCAAAGAGCATGCACACATGTTGTAAAGACTGTTTACTTGTTTCTTTACTATGCTCCTTCAGAAGAGTTTTAATAGACAGACACCCTACTTCATGCATGTCCATAATTTCACACGATGATGGTAGATACTCACGCAACCATTCCTTCTTTTCACATCCCTCTAAGAAAAATAAGATCTGCTCTTGATAAATGTGCGTTCATCATTAATGAATAGAAAACTATAAGGTATTCCTTTTTCTGCCCACTGCAAACCTAAGCTTTTTTCGATCCATTGAGTCTGCTTTTTATCTTCATCTGTTTGCAAATAGTAAGGGTAAGCTGGACTAAATACTAAACTAACAAGTTTTGGTGCCCACAACACACTGCAATCTAACACAGCACCTCTTTAAACATAAATTTGATGTCGTTTACTTTAAAAACTTGTACATCAACTACTAATGTTCTCGTCATGTTTGCGCTCTACGCTCTATCACTGTATCTCCAAGACTAAAGCTTTCAGTCAACGATCAAGTCCAAACATGCGCAACTATGATGACGTCGTCGCTGCAGGTTAAAAACAGAATAATAGCACGTACTCACTCTAGCCTTAAGCATAAGATCGCGTCGTTAGAGTAATGCATGTTTAAACTTGTTCGATAAAGACATAACTCTATGCCTTAACAGAGGAAGAGGAGGCCAAAACAGCCTATGTATAGCCGCCATCTTGTGCAGTAGCCTCTAAACTAGCTTTCTTCATAACAGCCTATTGTATAGCCGCCATCTTGTGCAGTAGCCTCTAAGCTAATTTTCTTCATAAGAGTCTGTGTATAGCAGCCATCTTGTGCAATCGCCCCTAGGCCGTCTCATAAGAACCTATGTATGGTCTCCATCTTGTATAACTAGATAGCAGCCATCTTGCACAAGCGTCCTTAGGCCGTCTCTTAAGAGCTTATGTATAGCCGCCATCTTGCGCAAGCGCCCATAGCCGTCATAATTCTCCATAAGAAGCCGTGTATAGCCGCCATCTTTCTCCATAAGAGCCTATGTATAGCTACCACCTTACGCAAGCGCCTTGGGAGTCTCATAAGAGCCCATGTATAGCCGCCATCTTGTGCAATCACCCATGGCCGGCATCTTTCTCCATAAGAGCCTAAGTATAGCCGCCATCTTGCGCAAGCGCCCTTGGGAGTCTCATAAGAGTAGCCGTCATTTTGTGCAAGCGTTGCTAGACCGTCTCATAGGAGTCTATGTACAACCACCATCTTGCGCAAGCGCCCCTAGGCTGTCTCATAAGAGCCTATGTATAGCAGCCATCTTGCACAAGCACCCTTAAGCCGTCTCATGAGAGCCTATGTATAGCCGCCATCTTGCACAGTAACCTCTGACCCAGGTTTCAGGAGTTAGTCTCATAAGAGTCTGTGTATAGTCGCCATCTTGTGAAATTGGCGTTGGGAAGGGCATCTGCCCGTAAAACTGAGGTTAGGCCCCTCCAAGATAGCGGCCCTGAGGTTAGGCTTGCTGTCTTGTACGTAAAAAGTAAGGTTAAGCCCCTTCAATGGAGCGTCTGTGAGGTTAAGCTCACTCTCTTAAACGTCAGGGAGGGCATCTGGACGTAAAAATGATGTTAGACCCATCCATGAGGTTAGGCTTGGTCTCTTACGCGAAAAAAGTAAGGTTAAGCCCCGCCAAGATAGCGGATGTGAGGTTAAGCATGCAGTCTTAGCCAGCATAGCAATGAACTTGCCAGAGGTCAATGCGGCGGAGGCCTCTGCGGAGGGCCTGTGGAGTGGACACACTTATACTACCCACGCAGAAATATTGAGGAGCTCGCGGATCCTGTCCAGAACGCCAATATTAACAGCCGAAAATTTTCGCCGCGCTAACATAGTTTCAACCGTGATCGCTTAGTAGACGAAGGCCCATCAGGAAAGTAACACCATGGGGTTTGGGTGTGGGATACTCATTTCTAGCGAGTGAACCTCAGGGACGTCTGCCCCTCCAGAAGTGGGAATCTTGTTTCTAAATCTTTCGACACTCTGACGGGGAATTGTACCCACATCCTTCTAGACGAGTCGAGCACGCCTTTACAGCCTCAGTCTAGCATCTCCTCCTCTACTACAAAAATAATACCGATTTATATGGAGAAAGAAACTGATTTTTTATATGTCGTTCACGTCGCACCGACACAGAAAGGTCTTATGGCGACGACGGGATAGGAAAGGGCTAGGAGTGGGAGGGAAGCAGCCATGACCTTAATTAAAGTACAGCCCCGGTATTTGCCTGGTGTGAGAACGGGCAACCAAGGAAAACTATCTTCAGGGCTGCCGACAGTGAAGTTCGAACCCACTATCTTCCGAATGCAAGCCCACAGCTGCGCGCCCCTAAACGCACGGGCAACTCGCTCGGTAAAAACAAATTGAATTCTTTAATGAGATCAGTAAGATATCACATACCAGGTCGTTGTAAAAGGCTGTGTTGTTTCTATTCTTTCACGTGTGTGAGAAGGGTTCGGCATCTGCCTACTCTCAAAGCTGTTTCCAACTTATGTATTGCCTTAGATAATGAGGTCCTTTTTGTCGGGAACTATAACTTTCTCTGTGCACTAATATGGTAAGAGAACGCCGAAGTTACGTGCTAACTACCGCTTAAATACAGACGCTAGAAGAAGCGTTCATGTTTCTTGCGGCAGAGCACACTGTATTGACAGGCAGACGAGAGCCTTGAGTTTGTACCCAGACCGGTCTTTTTCATTATAATCCTTCTCATGTCGCCAGAGTGCGCTAGTTACGTCAGAGTACAGCAGTATATAGATCGTATCAGTAAAAAACAACCACTAAACTGAGTTTTATATGGTTGTTTCTCCCTGTAGAATGTATTAACCTTCCCATGCCCACACTGATTTATCTTCAATTTACGATGCTGCTATATTACGTGTCTCAGAGCTACCGGATGAGATCTGCAGCAGTTCGCTTACGCGCAGATTGCTTATGGGCGTCATACAGAAAGGCCGGCACCACGCGAACCGAACATTTCCTCGGAAACTCCAGACACTGAAACTAATATGATAAATAAATAATGACAATAAAACCGGTCTTAATTTCCAAAACAGGGGAATAAGTTGACTAGAGGAAACAAGAGGAGATCTGAATAAATTGAACAGAACGGAAGTGGCAACACAGTGAGTTCATGAAGAGATTTTGGAAGAATAGGAAGGCGAAAGTCATCAAGCCAATGAACAAATTCCAGCGCGCTTTATGAATGAGCATAACGAAACAAGAGGAAGCAGAAGCAGAACGAGAAGGAAAAGATAATACTGAATTTAGTTTGGTTTCTGCATCTTTATTTAGTTCTTACATTTTCGTTATTGTTTTGCTGCTCTTCATGCAGGAGTCAGATAATTCCTATGAGTTCACTGTTAGGAAAAGCCTGATCTCGAAGAACCAAACTGAAGTACGCCCACAACTGCAGCAGAAATCACCTGTGAAACAAAAATAAAAGGGAAGACGGTGAGTCGCAGCTGCAGCTGACAAGCTCTCGGCGTTAAGCAGGAGCAGTAATCAATTGCGAGAAGACACTTGACGGTAAACCTGGGTCGAAGCCAACCCGACACTTCCCAGAACCACACCTGATAATTCCCGCACTGTTTTTATTTGGTTCAGATGGCCGTGCCAATATATCACGGTGAACGCATGGCTACACTTCATGACTTTATCTGCAGTTTAGTGCCATTCACTTTTTATAACGGGCCAATAAAGCACAATAACTTCATAATGACGGTAAGTTTCCTCATGTACACTTCCTGACTCAAAAACTGAGCACTCCTGTACGAAAAATCTGCGTCCAACTTTGTGCATCTCGACTTGTGCCTCAGACTTTCTTAATAAATTGTTCCTTGTCTTATTATTTAATTGGCTTCTATCCACGGCTTTGCTAGTAGTCATACTTTCAAAAATTTAATAAAATCAAGCATTCAGGACTGGATACAAGTGTATCACATTGAACGAATGGAGAGTACGTGGACAGATTTGTTTTATGATGTAAGAATTGATTTAAATATGAAGGCAATATTACTGAAACTTACTGAAGCGAGTAACAATTGTACCTTAGCAAATATAGTACAGACAATACGCGACACTCAGCGAGATATCGAGGGACAGCTATTAGAGCTCTCTCTAGTGGATTGACCTGAGAACTACTGATTCTGTCATAAGAGCATGTATATTTGTGTGTAAAGCTTTTGGTGTTATTTATGCGTTTTCAGTGAGTTGACATAATTAAATAGTAGTGTCTGTCATTTCTTGATAAGTCCTCTCAACATGAGGGGAAAGATATGTGCTGTGTTTGGCTGCAGTAACTATGAAGTAGAGAAGAATGTGCGGTCTTTCTTCAGTTTCCCTCGTGACAAGAAAATGTAAGTAATATTTTGTTTGCATATATATTCTTCCAGTGACAAAGAGATTTTCATAGTACTTCATAATATTCTAACCTGTTCGATCTATATTTTAAATGGCTTAAAATATAATACGCATAATATGTTATCGTATAGTGCAGCAGTTAACTTTCAATATCGATGTGTTATTGTAGGTGTGATCTGTGGGTTTGATTTAATTCTGGAAAATACATATGCATATGAGTGTGGCTGGTTGTATTACAAGTTACCCCATTTGTAATGCCGTAATGCGTTCTCAAGCACGGAAGAAAATACGGGTGATTTAATAAATGTACATATTTTGTTGAAACAAAATGATGATGCAAATTTGCTTTACGCTAATGTAATGACATTATGGCAAGTATTGCTTATAGGGAAAGTTTGAATGTTTTTAGGCTAAATTTATAGATTTTCTTTCTGTTAGTAGGCTTCAAGTTAAAAGGAAAATTGCCCAGCTCATAAATGTAAATTCACTTGACCATGTGTGTAAGGAATGTGCGGATATTTTTGTTGACAAGTGTTTTATGTGATGATACAATGCTTTTAAATGAGAAAAAAGAAAAATCTAGCCGTGAGCGTTCAGGCAGGAATTCTAAAGCTAAAAAAGTAATGCACAAATGAAAGATCAAGCCCTTTCATAGCAGTCCATTTCTCATCTTGATTATATGTCTAATTTCAGTCTTTAAATAATAGCAGGTTAAATAATTCTTCATTCATTTATCCAGAATTGCTTTAGCAACTTTGAAGTTAATATCTTAGTAACACTTTCTTTCTAGACGTAATTTATTTATCCATTTCCGTATATACATTTCCACTGATATTTGAATTTAGCGCGAATTTTCAAGTCAAGCCACTAGGAGCGCCACTTGCGATTTGTCTCCCATTTTAACAAGGCTAAATCCGGAAGTGTCGCCTATTGTCTCTACTGTATTTGACCTTAGCCTGCACAATGTACATTCTATGAGCCTTGCATAAATATTAGGGGTATGGCCGATCAGAACCTTCTAGGTTACTCTCGCTAAATTAAGTGAAAGTGGGCTAGACGGCACTTCCTATAACAGCTACATTAGTTCGCATAGGCCATGCGGTTAGGGTCGCGGAGCTGTGAGCTTGCATCCGTGAAATTTTTTTTGCTAGTGGCTTTACGTCGCACCGACACAGATAGTTCTTATGGCGACGTTGGGATAGGAAATTCCTGGGAGTTGGAAGGATGCGGTCGTGGCCTGAATTAAGGTACCGCCACAGCATTTGCCTGGTGTGAAAATGGGAACCACGGAAAACCATCTTCAGGGCTGCCGATAGTGGGATTCGAACCCACTATCTCCCGGATGCAAGTTCACAGCCGCGTGCCTCTAACCGTACGACCAACTCGGTCGGTCATCCGGGAGATAGTGGGTTCGAGCCCCATTGTCGGCAGCCCTGAAGATGGTTTTCCATTTTCACACCAGGCAAATGCTGGGACTGTACCTTAATTAACACGTTCCCTGCGGCAGTGAATTTTGATGACTTAATTTTAAGTCGTATCGGCCCACGGGTGACAGATGATGCCTTTAGTTATTATCGGTTCGGGTCACCGGTCACCTGACGAATTTGACTTTCGTTAGTCCGTACTATGAAATCCAAAACATTGCTGGAGCACTTGTTGTGTGCGTTATTGTTGAGGAGACATTCCGATGTATTCACCTCTGCAACAGTTTTTCGATTCAACAAGTGCGTGGCCCAGAAATGACCCTGCAAGTAAATGTTAGTTTCTAATCCATTGATCTGTTTTATGGAATATGACAGGTCTATGTTAATTATGTTCATATTATGCTTACTAAAAATATAGGGAGATAGTGGGTTCGAGCCCCACTGTCGGCAGCCCTGAAGATGGTTTTCCGTGGTTTCCCATTTTCACACCAGGCAAATGCCGGGGCTGTACCTTAATTAAGGCCACGGCCGCTTCCTTCCACTTCCTAGGCCTCTCCTATCCCATCGTCGCCATAAGACCTATCTGTGTCAGTGCGACGTAAAGCAAATAGAAAAAGAAAAAAACTAAAAATATAATATCACAAAAGACAAGTGTGTACGTAGGGTCATCATCAGATACTGAAGGGAAATCACTGTCACTGTCATCACTTTGTTCCAAATAATGAGCAGTTCTTCCGGGATCCAGTGCCGTCCTAAGCCACTTTTTTTTCCGTTCCACCGGTGTGTCAGAATGTCAAGGCTCCATGCCTAAAAGGACGTGAAGTTTCCTGTAAATATTGTCTATGGAAGATAATAAACATATCATTAACTACTCCAATAAATAAAAATCTTAAATCTTACATTCGCTTACCTGAGAGTAATGTAGAAAGGAATAGGTTACAGGAGATGACACAAGGGTGGTACACCTCGTATTAAACAAAATCTGCCATCTGAAGGCAACAACATTGTAGGCTTCATTCACCGTAACCGCGCAAGCGATTCCCGCGTAAATATATAGATTAGACAAAAATCCGAACACAGTGTGATACGAAGCTGTATGGATGGAAGATGCAAGAAAATTCCGGTGGGCGGATCGAAAATAGCGGTATGCTTCAATCCTTTACTTCAATAGGAACACTGTGTTGCCATTAGTTATCGGAGATTTCTAACTAGGACGTAGTTACTTACTCCGAAATTTTGGGAAGTTCGCACCAACGGATAAGAGTAACATGCTTCGGGACACATGGTGACCGGAACCGCGAGGAACGTGTTAAGACTACGGCCGCATCCTTGCTACTACTAGGCCTTTCCTACCCCATCGTCGTTATAAGACCTATCTGTGTCCGTGTGATGTAAAACAATTTTTAAAGTTCGCATTCTAACATATTACCGCCTAAAAGCCCGTGATATGAGCGTTGAAGAGTATATTATTCAACGAGCCTATAACGGGAGTTATTAGGACGATGGTATGTTTATTGACATAGCATAAGCTATGACTTGACTATTGCGACAGATGGCAGGCATGATGGTGTATATTGACCATGAGTGTTCCCGACTAGTTCAACAAATGGCCTGCACGGAGCAGCGCTGTGGTTTCGAGATTGTAACCTCAAAGCATGACACGGGAAACGAACAGCAGTATCAGGTATGAGTTTCAGAAGAAACATCGATAAACGAAATAGACACGAGTATTTACATCTTGTTAATGAATACGTATTGCAGCGTTTTCTTTTGGCGTGTGGCTTCCGGAGAGGACTGGTGCAGGTCTTTTGATCTGACTCCCGTAGGCAACCTTCGCATCAAAATGGGGATGAAATGATGATAAAGACGGCACATACACACAGTCCCCGCGTCAGGAAAATTAACCAATTATGGTTAAAATTCATGACCCTGCCGGGAATGGAACCCGGGACCCCTGTGACCAAAGGCCAGCACGCTAATCATTTAGCCATGGTGCCGGACGTATTGCAGACGATCAGATCTTACTTTACAATACTTGATAAACCTTTGATATCCATAACTGTCATTTTGGATTGTTGCTTACAATTGCCCCACGAACGTTATTAATCGATATCGGATATCGTAAGTTGGAAATCGATAGGTGTAATAACAACAATACCTGCTTTAATATATATAATTAAGATACAGTTAAATAACATGTAATTAGCATAGTATGGTCGAACAAAAATACAATTAAGGGAGGCTTTGAACTGTATGAGAGCATTGGAAGAAATAATTCTGATGCTATAATAACAATGTGTGCTTTCAAGTGAGTTTTAGATAATAAAACATATCCTGTTAACTTTCAGGAAGAGAAATCTCTGTTTCTCAAACATGTGGAATGCCTGACTTAGAAGTTAAGCAGGAATAACAATATTCTCCATAAAATGTGTGGTACCTTATGATGTGCCTCCACAGATACCTTGCGATGCTTTGCCCTTCAACTCGTATTCTCGACAGCTGAATATTCTTCCTCAGAATGGTTGAACAGGAATGTATGCGATAATACAGCATGAGGGGTTTACTCGTAACTCGGCCCGTTTTATAGACAAATTTTCCAAATTTGACATGCATATAAAGATGTGTTAGACGATGATGCTCTACTACGGGGACAGTCAAATATGCATAATTTTTTTTTGTAATTTATGTAGGATAAATTCAAAATGAAGTTTTGTAATAACATGAGGAATATTTTCACAAACTCAGTCATTACATTGAGCATGATTTTTAGTGGCTATATGAAGGCAAATAAAGAACTCAGTAAAACAGTATTTGTTTAAATGTCCTAGGTTTTAATGGATTTTTTACAAATAATGTATCAAATTTAAAACATATACTTGATTCCCTATTTTTTCAAATGTATTTGGAAGTAAATTGGTATACAGAATTGTAAAATGAAGTATCTAAATTAACTGCAATAAATTTAAACTAAATGGATCTAATAGATTAGCAGAAGAAGTTGTCTAGAGTGACGTTATGTTCGTGAGAAAATAAATGAAAATTTGACGTGTGGTTTACCTAAATGAAATAACATGCGGACTATGACTGTACTCGTAGTATGATTCTTGCCACTGTTAGCGCATGCGCAGGAAGAAGATATCACAATAAACACAATCTGTATCCACTATTTGCCTTACATTTAGTGGTGCCATACACGATTTCAAAATTGTTGGGATTTTTCATTGCTATAGTACAACACATTTCAGATTAATTAGATGAGTTATTAGTAGATTGTTGCACAGATATTTGTGTTTTTCTGCTGAGTAGTAAATGGTGAAATTTCTTCACTTTTTGTGAAAACTCGGGCCTAAAATTGGGCATTTTAACATCAGCTAACCAAATGTTACGTTGAAAATTAACTCACTCACTAAGCACATTCTAAAAACTTGCTTATGGCAATACATGCAGCACTTTTTTTACAATATTCGTAGGATCTGCAGACGCAACAGTGTTCTCACAGGTTCCTTGAATCTGAGAACAAAACATTTCTTAATCTGGCCTATTCAAATGGACAAAATAGTTACATTTCTGTCGCGATGGCCGCCATGAAGGGAGCGTGTCCTTGTGCATGTCAAAACAAAATGTAACTGTTGACACATTTATAGATGGAATCCGACCTTCAAAATTCGGGACTATATTTTCAAGATATCAAACAGAATTATGAGATATTTTTTGCAAATTTCTTTTTGGAGCTATATTGCGTACGTCCCAGTTTAATGGCTTCATTTTTAATTGTTGTAACCGCTTTGGCAACGTATACACTTTTAATTGTTTCAGGTGCCCGTTTTCTCTTGCCTGCTTCACATTATGTTTTGCTTTATGGTTCCTGTAAGACGCAGAGTGATAATAAGTAATCTCTATGTTAACTTAGGCCATACTCTAATTGTGTGCGAAATTTGGCCGTGTGGCGTAGAGGCGCGCGGCTGTGAGCTTGCATACGGGAGATAGGGGATTCGAATTCCACTGTCGGCAGCCCTGAAGATGGTTTTCCGTGGTTTCCCATTTTTACACCATTCCGATCCCATCGTCGCCATAAGACCTATTTGTGTCGCTGCGACGTAAAGCCCCTAGCAAAAAGAATTTATTCGCATGCATCACGTTGTTCAGACGTGAAAGTTCCACAAACATATAAATATATTTTCATATTTATTACGGTAGGCAGCAAAACGAATGGCACTGCAAATTTTGCTCATCTACTGTACACATTTCCCTTGACACGAAGTATTTTTTATTGGACATAATAGTTTGACATATTGTGAATCCAGTGTTTTGTTGATTTCTGCAATTATTGTTCTCGCAATGGAGGAGAAGGTGTTTATCGTGGAAAGTGATTTCTGGTCATATGGAGTGGGTCATCAAAATGGGCCGAGTTTTCTTATCTTTAAGGAACAGTACGAGGAGCGCTTTAATAAATAATAATAATAATAATAATAATAATAATAATAATAATAATAATAATAATAATAATAATAATAATAATAATAATAATAATAATAATCATAATAAACACAAAATGTTAGCTGTCGTTGACAATTTCCGTCATCAGTCTTGCGTAAATGAAAGGGGATAACATGGGCGCCCAAGAGCCGTCACCACAAATGAGAATCGTGGACGTCTTCTCGAACAGGTATTGCAATCCCCAAAGCCGGTTACGATTAGGTGGGCCGGGCTGAGTGGCTCAGACGGTTGAGGCGCTGGCCTTCTGACCCCAACTTGGCAGGCTCGATCCTGGTTCAGTCCGGGTGGTATTTGAAGGTGCTTAAATTTGTCGCCTCGTGTCGGTAGATTTATTGGCACGTAAAAGAACTCCTGCGGGACAAAATTAGGGCACCTCGGCGTCTCCCAAAACCGTAAAAGAGTAGTTAGTGGGACGTAAAGCAAATAACACTATTATTATTATTATTACGATTAGGTGCGTCAGGTCCGGTTATGAAATCCGAAAACAGCGAAACAGGTGGTGTTAAGATTCCTCATTATCACCCAATTCATGTGGGATTTGCGTCGTTTTTGTCCCACCAGAAACCTACTTTTCCAAGAAAAGTGGAGCAGTAAGATGGAGATAAAGGAGAATCAGGAGATACAGATCACGACATTTCTCGTGAACCCATTCCCCTTCCCCTTCTGCTCCGCGGTTCTCATGGCCCCAGATGCCTACGTATGGGGCATGTTAAAAGAAATAGTTTTCAAGACAGATGACCAGCTACAAATTTTCCCCAATTACACGAGAAATTAACGGCATTTTTGAGTCCTTGCAGCAACATTTGCTCATAAATATGCTCAATAATATTCAGAAAGGTTACAGTATGAACAATGTGTCGTACGTGATCGTGCACATATTGAATTCATTCTGTTCAAACGCAATTAAATACAAATTCATAAGTTATTTGTTTTGCCACTTACGGTACATTAGAACGTCCAATATTCTGTTAGGAACGCGACAAGCAGCCATTAGGTCAATTTGTAGCCAAGGACAAAACATCTAAGTGAATTTAATTAAATCACCATCAAATGACAGGAAGCCGGTCCTGTGGTGTGAGGGTAGCGTGCCTGCCACTTTTCCGGAGGCCCCGGGTTCGATACCGGCCAGGACAGGGATTTCTACCAGGATCTGAGGGCTGGTTCGAGGTCCACTCAGCCTACGTGATTAGAATTGAGGAGCTATCTGACGGTGAGATAGAGGTCCCGCTCTAGAAAGCCAAGAGAAACAGCCGAGATGATTCGTCTTCCTGACCACCCGACCCCTCGTAATCTGCAGGCCTTCTGGCTGAGCAGTGGTGGCTTGGTAGGCCAAGGCCTTCAGACCTGTAGTGCCATGAATTAGGTTAAATGACAGGAAGAAAAGACTAGGTAAACAACCAATAGACAATCTGCCACCTGCGGCTTCAGCATGCGGTACATCCTGGCCTCAGTACTGGTGCCCCTGGATTTCACTCTGGTAATTTTGTCACGTGACCTTGGATGTGGCTTATGTTGACCACACGAGACATATTTCAATCAATCAATCAATCAATCAATCAATCAATCAATCAATCAATCAATCAATCAATCAATCAATCAATCAATCAATCAATCAATAAATCAATCTATCAATCAATCAATCAATCAATCAGTACTGATCTGCATTTACGGCAGTCGCCCAGGTAGCAGATTCCCTACATGTTGTTTTCCTAGCCTTTTCTTGAATGATTGAAAAGAAATTGGAAATTTATTGAACATTTCCCTTGGCAAATTAATCCAATCCCTAACTTTCTTTCCTATAAACGAATATTGGCTGCAATTTGCCCTCTTGAATCCAGCTTTATCTTCATATTGTGATTTTTCCTGTTTTTGAAGACACCACTCAAACTTGTCCGTCCAATAATGTCATTCCACACGATCTCTCCATTGACAGTTCGGAACATACCACTTAGTCGAGCAGCTCGTCTCCTTTCTCCCAAGTCTTCCCAGCCCAAACTTTGCAAAATTTTCGTCACGCTACTCTTTTGTCGGAAATCACTCAGAACAAATCGAGCTCCTTTTCTTTGGATTTTTGTCCATTTCTTGAATCAAATAAACCCTCGGTCATTTCAATAATATAAGCTAGAAGTATTAGGGGAGAAATTTTCTGTCAAGTTATCAAAATGAAAAATTATTTTATCTCAAAACTTATATTGTTCCCGGAAACCAAAAATGACAGGGGGCGGCTCCCATTTTAGTAACAACGCTGAACAGATTAGGGTTTGAAAGATTCTGAATGAGCTCACGTCGATGTTTTGCAGTGTCAAAACCAGGCGTAGCCAAACAGTGTTCCCTGCATGCAATGAGTATTATCGTATTTGATATCGAGGGGTGAAGAAGAAGAATGTTTAACAGTCCGGCCATGCGATGGCAGCACGGTCACCTTCGTAGACAATGACTTGGTATATTTGAGAAAAAGGTTTCACGGCTTCTAAGAGTTCAAGATTGGCATCTAATTATTTATGGGATATTTTTCCCTTTTGAATGTTTATGAGAATATTTCCGCCTTACTTCTAGCTTGAACTGAAATACCTGTAGTGCAACACCCAGCTCGAGGACATATTTCTATAATACTGAAATATCTACGATTGTTCTAAAACTCTTTCTCAAAAACATTATTCCTTACGGTTTTGATAAGTTCTTTGCTCATTCCTCTGAGAGTGGTTTTTAATTTCGGTTATGAAATCCACCAAGTTCTGGTAACATGTTGTTTTATGCACCTTGACTTAAAAAACTCCGTGCGTTAGACTTTCTCGCGAATTCTTATTCCAAAGAAATGTTTGCACAACAAATAAATTAGCACACGTCCTCTCTCAGATCACAGTGTTCTTGGATTCGTTGCATTTCAGAGTGATATTATAAGATACACAATGTTGTTTTTGTCAAGAGTTCGGAATGACATGTTATATCGTGTCTAAACCAAGTCTGACCAAACAGTGTTCCTCGCGTCTGCCTTGCGCGCCGAGCTTAGTCTTGGTGAGGTGTCGAGGAAGGAAACACAAATGCTTGATTGCGAACGACGATTTCGCTTTATTAGTCCTGTTTCACCACAAACACACCTTTCTATCCAAGCTCTTTGATATCGTTTCAGAATAGACTAGGTAAATAATTGATGAGGAATCTGTCACATAGGCGACAGTCCTAAATGCAGATCAACGATTGATTGATTGATTGATTGATTGATTGATTGATTGATTGATTGATTGATTGATTGATTGATTGATTGATTGATTGATTGATTGATTGATTGATTGATTGATTGATTGATTGATTGATTGATTGATTGATTGATTGATTGATTGATTGATTGATTGATTGATTGATTGATTGATTGATTGATTGATTGATTGATTGATTGATTGATTGATTGATTGATTGATTGATTGATTGATTGATTGATTGATTGATTGATTGATTGATTGATTGATTGATTGATTGATTGATTGATTGATTGATTGATTGATTGATTGATTGATTGATTGATTGATTGATTGATTGATTGATTGATTGATTCCGGCTGCTGCGACTGGCAGCATACAACCGCCTATCGCGCACACAAAAATCACAGTGATTAGGGTGAACTGAAGCGCCGATGAGAGGTGATTGCACTCCTGAAGATCGCTGGTCTTGGCCCCCTACAGTAATGATAGGGCGTAAATTCATGTCCTGGTTTAGACACTGCAAAAAATGTCGGTGCGTAATCTTGACAAAAACAATATTATGCATTTTATAACAACACTTTGCAGCACTTTTTAGGCACACCCTCAATGGTGGTAACTGCATGCACTGATTTAACCACATATCAGCCCTCCTGCCAAGCTTAAATTTCTCGCAGTATCGGGAACCCCTGAGTTATAATACTGACCAGGAAAACTAGTAGAAAGAGCCAGCTGTGCTGGCTCAGTCAACTAGAAAATGAAACTCAGGAAAGTAAGGAATTTCAAGTTACCCAAGTTCAACAGTCAAGTTTTAGGGAGGAAGGGGGTCTGAGATTGCTCTTGGTAAACTGTCAGACTGTAGTAAATAAACAATTAAAATTCGGTACATTGATGGAATCTTATGAGACTGATGTGGTGATAGGAGTGAAATCGTGGTTGAGAGAAGGGGTGGGTAATAGAGAAGTATTTCCAGAAGGGTATACAGTCTATCGTAGAGACCGAGGAGATAAAATGGGAGGAGGTGGTGTTTATTCTGGTGAAGGAAACTTATTATTCACATGAATGGTTTACCGATGAAAGGGATGAAATATTAGGGATAAAATTAGTTTGTGATAATATCAAATCAAATCAAATCAAAATCTCTTTATTTGCAAATGAGGTGTCTACCTCGGTGGCAAATGGTACACTAAAATACATTATTGTCAAGTACTAAATTTTAAATTAACAAGAGACGAAGAAAATTTTCCCAGAATACAATATTATACAATTTACGCTAATAATTAGTTCTATTAAACACACAGATCATCCTTAATAAATTTATATTGTTTACAAAATTCTACTTATAATATCTTACAAACATAGTCAACTCATATACAGTATGTGAAATTTCTTCTAATAATAATAATATACAACTGGTATAAGATTAAAATTAACATTGAATTTATTTACATATTTACATTTTACCCATTTTGGAACCTAAGTAGCATAACGACCTGGTGCGTCTTAACCAGAGCCCCTTCTGCCACCACTTTTCAGAGTTCCTGAAGGGCCTTCACAGCTACCGTAGCGGTCCCAGGGCCCTCGAAGTCCCCACTGTACTTTACCCCTACAGGCAGTCCCCTACTTGGGCTGTCCAAACTCCATAGACCAGGGGATGCAATTAATTTAATCCACACATTTTTTATTTACAATATCCTGCACTGGTCGAATGCCCTCTAACATTTCATTTTCTCTGTTGTTGTTTATTCTCTTCTTGAATATCTGTACATATTTTGTAAAAGGATCAAACACTACCCCTGGTAAACTGTTCCACTCCTTCACGCCCTTCCCAATGAATGAAAATTTACCCCAATCGCTTCTGCTAAAATTCCTTCTAATTTTGTACTTGTGGACAGTTCTACCAATATAATTATTTTCCAACTGAAGCCTCTCACGGATATCTCTCCATGCTTCTTCTTCTGTATAGGCTCTATATAATTCTATAAGTCTAGTTTTCTCCCTTCTCTTACTTAAAGTTTCCCAACCAAGTTCCTTTAATATTTCTGATACACTACTCTTTCTCCTGAAATCCCCTGTTACAAACCTTGCTGCTTTCCTCTGCACACCATCTAGTTCTTTTATTAGGTATCCTTGGTGATGATCCCAAACACTGTTTGCATATTCCAATAATGGACGAACCATTAACTTTTTTTCTTTTAATTCTTTGTTGCATCCTTTAAGTAGCCTCATTATGACATGTAACGATCTGTATGCTTTCCCAACAATGTCATCAACATGACCCTTCCAGTGCAAATTACTTTCAAATCTCACACCTAAGTATTTGAACTTGGGTGGAAACATTAAGTAAGAGAAGGGAGAAAATTAGACTTATAGGATTATATAGAGCCTATACAGGAGAAGAAGCAGGGGGATATATCCGTGAGAGGCTTCAATTGGAAGATAATTATATCGGCAGGACTGACCACAAGTATAAAACTGGAAGGAATTTAGCAGAAGCGATTGGGTTAAAATTTCATTCATTGGGAAGGGCGTGAAGGAGTGGAACAGTTTATCAGGGGTAGTGTTTGATCATTTTCCAAAATCTGTACAGATATTCAAGAAGAGAATAAACAGCAACAGAGAAAATAAATGAAATATTAGAAGGGCATTCGACCAGTGCAGGTTATTGTAAATTTTAAAAAATGTGTGTGAATAAATTAATTCCATCCCCCGGCCTAAGGAGTTTGGACAGACAAAGTAGGGGACTACCTGTAGGGGTGAAGTAATAGTACATATCACACCCCAGAATTATATGTAGAATTTAGAGATATCATTGTCAGTATTCGATTTTTATTATTATTATTATCATCAGTATTATTAGTAGTAGCAGTATTTCATTTGTATATTTTGCCATTTATATTTGTATGCTGGAAAATATCCACATATGTAGGTATGAGTAATTTGTATTGCACGAGTAGGAAAACATTGCTTTAATAACTCTGGTAATTTGGATGAGTCATGTGGCTACCCCAGTGTTTGTTGTGATGTACTTGTGTCGGATAATTCATGAGTCATGTATATATCCCAGCCTGATGAGATGAGCTTGTTGTTGTATTAGGGAAGTTCGTTAACTCATGTAATAAACCCCAGAGTTTCTTTATCTCTTGGGAGATAGGAGAAGTTCAGGGCATGTCTTGACAAGAGGTTCACTCATGATTGGCTGGCAAGCACCAATCCAGACGTATCATCTGAGAGGAGGGGGATGTTGATGTCTATAAAGGTTGATCATACGGCGGCAACCAGGGACATTGTAAGTGTGATTGTAAAGGAACGAGAAGGAATACAACTACTACAACTACAAGCAGTAACACGGTAAGAAGGAACGACAACTGACACTGTACGGGAAGGAAGTGGTGTTGATACACGGTACTGGAGTGACACGGCTGCAATGGACTGGACTTCAAACGTTTGTGGAGCGTAGTCTTGTTATGTTCATGGAACGTGGCTGATCAACAAATTGTGGAGGGCGTATGCATTAAGTGTCGTAGTACTTGTGGAGGTCTGGCATTATATGTTGGTGAAAGCTATCTCAGACTTTCCATAATTTATGTTGAGGATCGACAGACATGTGTATATATCTTTACAACAAGTGTTAAAGTCTGTGAACACAGTATTACGAGGTACAGTATGTGTGTGATGTTAGAAGTGCTGATTATGAGAATTGGCAAGCAGTATTGATATAGAGAGAGTGAAGGGTATTTATCTTCATACATGTACATTGTTCATCGGACTATCTACAAATGGTAACATAGTCCTCTCTTTCATTTTCCCACGGTTTTCATTATTGTTCTTGTTGTAAATATGGAGTCTTCCAGCAATATTTTATGTATGTATTATATGTATAATATTGTACGTTGATGAGGTGCTCATGCACGGATTTTGTTAAGAATATAGTTAGCTATTTTAGAATCAGTGTTATTGATGAACCTAGGTGCAGTTCCTACTTATTTAGTCGTTTTCAGGAGGTTAGGTAAGGCCTGCAGCAGATGTACCAGCACACAGCATTATGTACACACCCTGGGATATAAAGTTTATCATCCTCTATTTAAATTCGAGGGATCCATTCTGGTGAACTCTGGCGCCCATACTACGGACATTTCGATTAACTATTTTTATTAATTTATTTCAAGTATTTTATGAAGTTTTTGAATATTTTCATTTATGATATACACCGACTGACAGAGCAAATGCAACACCAAGAAGGAGTGGTCAGAACTTTATGCCAATTGCAGGGTAGACTGACGTCACTGAGGTATGCTCATGATGTGAAATGCGCCGCTGTGCTGCGCACGTAGCGAACGATAAATGGGACACGGCGTTGGCAAATGGCCCACTTCGTACCGTGATTTCTCAGCCGACAGTCATTGTAGAACGTGTTGTCGTGTGCCACAGGACACGTGTATAGCTAAGAATGCCAGGCCGTCGTCAACGGAGGCATTTCCAGCAGACAGACGACTTTACGAGGGGTATGGTGATCGGGCTGAGAAGGGCAGGTTGGTCGCTTCGTCAAATCGCAGCCGATACCCATAGGGATGTGTCCACGGTGCAGCGCCTGTGGCGAAGATGGTTGGCGCAGGGACATGTGGCACGTGCGAGGGGTCCAGGCGCAGCCCGAGTGACGTCAGCACGCGAGGATCGGCGCATCCGCCGCCAAGCGGTGGCAGCCCCGCACACCACGTCAACCGCCATTCTTCAGCATGTGCAAGACACCCTGGCTGTTCCAATATCGACCAGAACAATTTCCCGTCGATTGGTTGAAGGAGGCCTGCACTCCCGGCGTCCGCTCAGAAGACTACCATTGACTCCACAGCATAGACGTGCACGCCTGGCATGGTGCCGGGCTAGAGCGACTTGGATGAGGGAATGGCGGAACGTCGTGTTCTCCGATGAGTCACGCTTCTGTTCTGTCAGTGATAGTCACCGCAGACGAGTGTGGCGTCGGCGTGGAGAAAGGTCAAATCCGGCAGTAACTGTGGAGCGCCCTACCGCTAGACAACGCGGCATCATGGTTTGGGGCGCTATTGCGTATGATTCCACGTCACCTCTAGTGCGTATTCAAGGCACGTTAAATGCCCACCGCTACGTGCAGCATGTGCTGCGGCCGGTGGCACTCCCGTACCTTCAGGGGCTGCCCAATGCTCTGTTTCAGCAGGATAATGCCCGCCCACACACTGCTCGCATCTCCCAACAGGCTCTACGAGGTGTACAGATGCTTTCGTGGCCAGCGTACTCTCCGGATCTCTCACCAATCGAACACGTGTGGGATCTCATTGGACGCCGTTTGCAAACTCTGCCCCAGCCTCGTACGGACGACCAACTGTGGCAAATGGTTGACAGAGAGTGGAGAACCATCCCTCAGGACACCATCCGCACCCTTATTGACTCTGTACCTCGACGTGTTTCTGCGTGCATCGCCGCTCGCGGTGGTCCTACATCCTACTGAGTCGATGCCGTGCGCATTGTGTAACCTGCATATCGGTTTGAAATAAACATCAATTATTCGTCCGTGCCGTCTCTGTTTTTTCCCCAACTTTCATCCCTTTCGAACCACTCCTTCTTGGTGTTGCATTTGCTCTGTCAGTCAGTGTATTTTACATATATTTTTATTCATGATTTTATTTATCAGTAATTATCGAAATGTTACAGTACAGTGGGGTCTTCGAGGGCCCTGGGACCGCTGCAGTAGCTGTGAAGGCCCTTCAGGAACTCTGAAAAGTGGTGGCAAAAGGGGCTCTGGTTAAGACGCAGTAGGTCGTTATGCTACTTAGTTTCCAATGTGGGTAAAAATCTATATAAATAAAATCCTAACGAACTCGTGTCTGTACATTGATTATTTTGGCGAAATTTCCGTAGTTATCCGTTTCAGGTGTAATAATGACCATCTGCATAATTTTTAGCTTTGGTATCTGTTTGTTTGTTTGTCTGTTTGTCGTTCTATAACTTGAAAACTATTGGATATATTTCCACCAAACTTCATATTTAGAATCCACGTGCCCTTGGGTAGGTTTTAGGGCAAATATTGTTTCTAAATCCCTGTACTAATTGGGGTTTATACGAAACCGAAACCGTGATTTTGCACTCCCACAAAATATACACAACCAAACTTAATGGAAATCTACCTTAATGGAAATTGATTTCCAAACCTTTTTTTCTCATATGCATCATTTCAATACCAGGATTAATAACGAAGATATCATTAACGGACCGTTTTTCGGTACAAGTTCCGCCGGACATAACGCAAGAGCGGGTGCGCGTAAAGCGTATATCTTACAACTTGAAAACTACTGAGATAATTGAACCAAACTTTATATTTAGCACCCTCCAAGGGTAAGTTTTAAGGTTTATACCATTTCAAATTCCCGGAATGGACCGGGGTGTTATAGGGGACCGAAATGCTGATTTTTACTCTCCCACAATATATAAAGTATAAGACCAACCTGACTGGAAATCGATCAAACTGTTTGGAAATCCAATACTAATTTCGTTTTCTCATGTGCATTTTTCAACGGGAGAATTAATAAGGGAGATAACATGAAAGGTCGGTTTTCAGGCTAAGTCTAGCGGACACAGCCCAAAAGGTGTTATACGTGGAGCAGATTCCGTATCTATCTAGGCAAATCATATGGTAACGAGGGGGTGTCTGTGCATTGACTATTTTGGCGAAATTTTCGTACAACTTTCCGTTTAAGGGGTAATAATGAGCACCTGCATATTTTTTAGCTATAGTTTCCTGGAAGTCCTAAATTTAACCCCCCCCCCCCCACCCCTCGCCCAAAATCAAGATTGCCTTACAATCTGCCACACGAGCTGAATAATTGAAATTAAGCAAAAGTATACGTTTTAGCCGGTAACCTACGGAAAACTTCCAAGATCTTTAAATATTTCACTTTTTATGTCGAATAATATCGAAATATAGGTAATTTAATGACGGTGCAGACCTTCGTTTCGAGGTATTTCGCGGCTAAACGGTAAGTCCTATCACAAAACGGATGGCACAATCTCCGTTCAATTTCGAGTGATCTACAACTTTGGTCCTGCGATATTTTGCCGTCTCTCTCTCTCTCTCTCTCTCTCCCTTATAGGGTAGATTTGGCTGTATATTTCGATGGTTCGTGCATTTTGTGCTTTTTACACGTGTACTACTTAGTTTGATACACTTATAGGAAAGGTAGAGACATCGAATTTGGCACGCACATTCACACGACCAATGGCTATATGCGAACCCAATTTCATGATTCTAGCTTCCACATAAGTGTGTCAAAAATAATGTAAAATGATGAAAATGTACCCAAATTTAACCCCATTCAAATACCGTAACTCAGTCTAACCCATAAATATGCGAGATACGAGAAAATGTTTTAACATCTAACATGTAGAGCGATGAAAGGGACGTCTGAGGGTGCAAACCGTTTGTTGGTATGACGTACCGTTTAGGAGCAGTAAACCTCGAAATGAAGGTTTGCACTTTCAAACGTGCCCATGCTTATCTGTCATGTATATAAATATAATCGCAACGACTGTCTGTCTATACATTGGCTATTTTGGCGGAATTTCCGTACAGTTATCCGTTTCAGATGTAATAATGACCATCTGCATATATCTTACCTTGCTGGGCTGAGTGGCTCAGACGGTTAAAGCGCTGGCCTTCTAACCCCAACTTGGCAGGTTCGATCCTGGCTCAGTCCGGTGGTATTTGAAGGTGTTCAAATACAACAGCCCCGCGTCTGTAGATTTACTGGCACGTAAAAGAACTCCTGCGGGACTAAATTCCGGCGTCTCCGAAGACCTTAAAAAGAAGTTAGTGGGACGTAAAACAAATAACATTATTATTATTATTATTATTATTATTATTATTATTATTATTATTATTATTATTATTATTATTATTATTATTATTATTATTATTATGGCTTTGGTGTCTGTTTGTCGGTTTGATTGTATGCGTTTTTATAACTTGAAAACTACTGACTATATTCCTACTAAACTTGATATTTAGAATCCACCTGTCCTTGTGTAGTTTTAAAGGCCAATATTATTTCTGTATACCTACATTTACTGGGGTTTATGCGAAACCGGAACCATGATATTGCACTTCCTCAAAATATGCACATCCGAAATTAATCGAAATCTACAATCCTTAATGGAAATCCATTGCTAAAACTTTTGTTCTCATGTGAATTTTTCAACAGAAGGATTAATAAGTGAGATATCATGAACGGTTGGTTTTTTCAGGTTAAGTCCAGCAGACGTAGCAAAAATATGTTGTATGTGGAGCAGATTCCTTATCTATCTATATAAATAAAATCGTAACGACTGTGTGTGCCTGTACATTGACTATTTTTGTGAAATTTTCGTACAGATACCCGTTTGAGGGGTAATAATGATCGTCTGCATTTTTTTGGTTTAATTTCCTGAAAGTCATAATTTTTACCCCCTTACCCAAAATCCAGATTGCAGCATAATCTGTCAGACAAGCAAGAAAATTGAAATTTGGCAAAATTATACGTTTCAGCCTGTAAGGAACGAAAAACTTGACAGATCTTTAATTTTTTATCCCCAAAGAATATCGAAATATGGAAGCAATTTTAATGATGGTGCAGACATTCGTTTCGACGTATTTCGTGGGATAAACGGGAAGTCCTATCACATAACGGATGGCACAATCTTCGTTGAATTAGGAGCGATCTTCAACCTTGGTCTTATGACTTTTTGTCGTATCTGTATCGCTTATGCGTTAGATTTGTCTCTATTTCTCGATTTTAAGTAAATTTGGACTCTTTACCTATATAATTCATACTTTCAATCATTTACAGGAAAGATAGTATCATCAAACTCTACACGAACATTGGCCCACCCAGTACCCATAATGTGAGCCTAATGCTACGTCACATAATTATCCGAAAAGTAATGCAATGTAAGATAATCTTACACAAATTTCAACCTATTCAACGTTTATGACCCAATCTCACCCATGAATAGATGAGATGCGAGAAAATATCATAAGACCAGCCATTTAGATCGCTAAATACTGCGCCTTACGGTACAATCATTTGTCAATATGACGTACCGTTTAGCAGGAGTTAATCTGTAAATGAATGTCTGCAATATTGTAAACATGCATATACTTTCGTATGTCCATCTATATATCTTCATTGATGTCGATTTGTAGCGATCGAGAAAGGGTGTGTCTGCTATTGTAATCAGTACTCCTACACCGACTTTGACTGCTGGCAGTAGGAATGGGGTCTTTCTCCAACTCTTCACTTCTCGATTTGTCTTGCAGAAGGCAAGGGATCATGTAGTTT